>NC_080168.1:107025862-107262041 GCF_950295315.1 Erinaceus europaeus | reverse complement strand
TAACCTGGGATCTCAAAGCCTCAGGTATGAGAGTTGTTTTCATAACCATTATGTTGTTTCCCCAGCCCTAGATTTAAATTTTTGGTAGACAAGGAAAACCCTTTTTCAATTTTTTTTATTTCTTTATTGGGGAATTAATGTTTCACATTCAACAGTAAATACAATAATTTGTACATGCATAACATTCCCCAGTTTCCCATATAACAATACGACCCCCACTAGGTCCTCTGTCATCCTTCATGGACCTGTATTCTCCCCACCCACCCACCCACCCCCGAGTCTTTTACTTTGGTGTGATATGCCAATTCCATTTCAGGTTCTACTTGTGTTTTCTTTTCTGATCTTGTTTTTCAACTTCTTCTTGAGAGTGAGATCATCCAATATTCATCTTTCTGTTTCTGACTTATTTCACTTAACATGAATTTTTCAAGATCCATCCAAGATCGGCTGAAAACAGTGAAGTCACCATTTTTTACAGCTGAGTAGTATTCCATTGTGTATATATACCACAACTTGCTCAGCCACTCATCTGTTGTTGGACACCAGGGTTGTTTCCAGGTTTTGGCTATTACAAATTGTGCTGCCAAGAACATATGTGTACACAGATCTTTTTGGATGGATGTGTTGGGTTCCTTAGTATATATCCCCAGGAGAGGAATTGCAGGGTCATAGGGTAGGTCCATTTCTAGCCTTCTGAGAGTTCTCCAGACTGTTCTCCACAGAGGTTGGACCAATGGACATTCCCACCAGCAGTGTAGGAGGGTTCCTTTGACCCCACACCCTCTCCAGCATTTCCTGCTGTTACCTTTTCTGATGTATGACATTCTCACAGGAGTGAAGTGATATCTCATTGTTGTCTTGATTTGCATTTCTCTGATAATCAGAGACTTGGAGCATTTTTTCATGTGTTTCTCGGCCTTTTGGATCTCTTCTGTGGTGAATATTCTGTCCAAGTCCTCCCCCCATTTTTGGATGGGGTTATTTGTTGTCTTGTTGTTGAGTCTGGCAAGCTCTTTATATATGTTGGTTATTAAACTCTTATCTGATGTGTGGCATGTAAAGATCTTCTCCCATTCTGTGAGGGGTCTCTTGGTTTGGGTAGTGGTTTCTTTTTTTTTTTTTCAAGTTGACAGTTTCTTTAATTTTAGATACAATTATATTTTCTTTTTTTAAAAAATGTTTATTTTATTTATTTATTCTATTTTTTGCCCTTTTTAAAAAAATTTATTTCTTTATTGGGGAATTAATGTTTTACATTCAACAGTAAATACAATAGTTTGTACATACTAACATTCCCCAGTTTCCCATTTAACAATACAACCCCCACTATGTCATTTATCATCCTTCATGGACCTGTATTCTTGGGTAGTGGTTTCTTTTGCTGTACAGAAGCTTTTTAATTTGATGTAGTCCCATAGGTGTATACTTGCCTTAGTCTTCTTTGTAATTGGATTCGTTTCATTGAAGATGTCTTTAAAATTTATGCGGAAAAGAGTTCTGCCAATATTTTCCTCTAAGTATCTGATAATTTCTGGTCACCCTTTTTCAATTTGACAGAATAAGTTTACTTTTTCAATTGCAATGCTCGATTATTCCATATCCTTACCAACACTTGCCAGTGTTAGACTTTCTTTTTTAAACTAATTAAAAAATTATTATTATTATTGGGGGTCGGGTTAAGTGCACATGGTGCAAAAAAGCAAGGACCTGAGTAAGGGTCCTAGTTCAAGCCCTCACTCCCCACCCCCTCCCGCTCCTCACCTGCAGGTCTGCAGGTGTCTTTCTCTCCCCCTCTTTATTATTATTGTTGTTGTTACACAACAAATCTGCACTACAAATCCACTGTTCTTGGAGGCTATTTTTCCTCTTTTGTTGCCCTTGCTGTTTATGTTTGTTATTATTGCTGTTGTTATTGTTGTCATTGTTGTTGTGTAGGACAGGGAGAAATCGAGAGAGGAAGGGAAGACACCTGCAGACCTGCTTCAACACCTGTGGATTCTTAAGCAGGTCCTTGCACTTTGTGCCACCTGCGCTACCGCCCAACTCCCAACAACCATTAAATTAATACTATCTGGGGGCTGGTTGGTAGCAGAGTAGGTTAAGTACACATGGCATGAAGAACAAGGACAGGCTCAAGAATCTCAGTTCAAGCCCCCGGCTCCCCACCTGCAGGGGGGTTGCTTCACAAGTGGTGAAGCAGGTCTGCAGGTGTCTATCTTTCTCTCCCCCTCTGTCTTCCCCTCTTCTCTCGATTTCTCTCCGACCTATCAAACAACAGCAATAATAACAACGATAACAATAACAACAGCAGCAGCAAAATGGAAAAAAATGGCCTCCAGGATTTGTAGTGCAGGCACTGAGTCTTAGCAATAACCCTGGATGCAATAAAATAAAATAAAATAAAATAAAATAAAATAAACATCTAACATTTCTTAAGAAATCACAGGGGTGTTCTATTTCCATTTTGATGTTGAGCATGCATGCACAGGGCAGTTAGTTCAGGAATCCACTGTTACCTAAATAAATAGTAGAGTTGGAATTTGTCCCCAGGAACTCTGGCCTCAAAAACTCAAAACTGCTACCCACAAAGTCAGTGTTGGAGACAGCGTAATAAACTCAGAGACATTCTTGGAGAGGGCTAAAAGAAGTAGGCAGCTAGGTATTTCTTTACTTTCTTTCCCTCTCCTTTCTCCCTCCCTCCCTCCTTTCCTTTCTTTCTTTCTTTCTTTCTTTCTTCCTTCCTTCCTTCCTTCCTTCCTTCCTTCCTTCCTTTCTTTTTTCTTTCTTTCTCTCTTTCTTTCCCTCTCCTTTCTCCCTCCCTTCCTTTCTCCCTCCCTTCCTTTCTTTCTTTCCTTCTTTCTTTCTTTCTTTCTTTCTTTCTTTCTTTCTTTCTTCCTTCCTTCCTTCCTTTCTTTCTCTCTCTCTTCTTTCTTTTTTCTTTCTTTCTCTCTTTCTTTCTTTTCCTCTCCTTTCTCCCTCCCTTCCTTTCTCCCTCCCTCCCTCCCTTCTTTTCTTTCTTTCTTTCTTTCTTTCTTTCTTTCTTTCTTTCTTTCTTTCTTTCTTTCTTTCTTTCTAAACCAGAGCACTGCTCAGCTCTGGCTTACAGTGTTGTGGGGGTGGGTGGGTGGGGGAGGGGAGGGAATTAAACCTGGGACATTGGAACTGTAGGCATGGAAGTGTCTTTGCAGAAACATTATGCAAAAGTTGTTTTATTGGTATTATCTAACAGGCTTAAAAAAAAAAAAAGGTCTGAAAACCACATTCTGCACTGTCATGGAAATCTGAATGATGCCAGGTTTGTGGATGTGAGAGTCTTTTGCATAGAGCAAGTCTGGTGACAGTAGGGAAGACAGAACTTAATGTTGAGAATTGTCAATGTCCCAGGATTTTCCCTGAGATTTACCTTTCTTACCTGTAACATTTTTTTTTTTTGTCATTCTTGGTGCTTCATTGTTCCCAGCTGATTTTTTTAAATTATTATTATTTATTAATATTTATTTATTTATTTATTCCCTTTTGTTGCCCTTGTTTTTATTGTTGCTGTTGTTATTGATGTTGTTGTTGTTGGATAGGACAGAGAGAAATGGAGAGAGGAGGGGAAGACAGAGAAGGGGAGAGAAAGATAGACACCTGCAGACCTGCTTCACTGCCTGTGAAGCGACTCCCCAGCTGGTGGGGAGCTGGGGGCTTAAACTGGGATCCTTACTCTGGTCCCTGCACTTTGCACCACGTGCGCTTAACCCGGGGGGAGTAACCCGCTGCATTACCGCTGGACTCCCCCCGGCTGATTTTTCAGATAGAGACAGAGAGAGGGTAGGGGGAAAGATACCCTGATTCTGTCAGACCTGGGACCATCATTTACTTACTCAGGCCCCCTCTGTACATCTCTGCCCTCTCTTCTGATATCTGTAAGTCTCTTCTTACTTTTCCTCTTTACACAAACTAATCACGGGTTCCTGTAGGAGCCATGATACGGTAAATGGATGGGTGGAATGAAATTTGGGGACTTTGGGGACTAAGAAGTTGAGTCAAGGAGTGCTGGGTGGTGACACACCCAACTGAGTGCTCCTGTTAGAGTGCACAAGGATCTCGCTTCAAACCCCTGTTCCCTTCCTGCAGGAGGGAAGTTTCCTGGGTGGTGAAGCAGTGCTACAGGTCTGTCTCCCTCTCTATCTCCCCCCTCTTAAATTCTCTTTGTCTCTATCTAATAAATAAGCAAATAAATTAATCAGTTAAAAAAAAAGAAGTTGAGCCAAGTGCAGGCCATTGAACCAAGAAGTGGGTAAGTGTGGCCAGTTTAAAGTTGCCTTCTCTGGTGTCCAGAGTACTACCAGTTTCTGCCCCTAAGCTTTTACTTCCTGGTGTATTTTGACTCTGGCTTTATTTTGGCTCTTGCTTTAGCCTGCTATTAGTATTATTGGCATTTCTGCAGATGTCACATCTATTCTGTGCTCCCAGGGCCATGGGGGAGTAGATGAGACTGGAAAAGACTGGGGCAAAGACCTAGGTCACATACATGGCAAAGTGGGTGCACTGCACAGGTGAGCTATTTTGCCAACCCAAACATTTTTTAAAAAGAGTTTGTTTATTTATTAATGAGAAAGATAGGAAGAGAGAGAAAGAACCAGACATCATCCTAGTACATGTGCTGCTGGGGCTTCAACTCAGGACCTCATACTTGAGAGTTCAGTGCTTTACCCACTGAGCCATCTCCCAGACCACCAAACATGTTTTTTTAAAAAAATGTTTTTATATTTATTTATTTATCCTCTTTGTTGCCCTTGTTTTTTATTGTTGTTGTAGTTATTATTGTTGTTGTTATTGATATCGTCCTTGTTAGGTAGGACAGAGAGAAATGGAGAGAGGGCGGGAAGACAGAGGGGGGAGAGAAAGATAGACACCTGCAGACCTGCTTCACCGCTTGTGAAGCAACTCCCCTGCAGGTGGGGAGCCGGGCTCGAACCGGGATCCTTACACAGATCCTTGTGCTTTGCACCACGTGCGCTTAACACACTGCGCTACTGCCCAGACTTCCACATGTTTGTTTTTATCTAAGATCTAATGCCCTTCATTTTGTCAATCATTTATTCAGAAATCATTTTTTGGGCAGTCACTGTGTGCCAGGAACTGTTAGGAGCTGACCCTTTGTGCTGCCAGTGAAAATCGAATATGGTGTCATTGCTTTGGAAATTAGGGAACATTATGCTCAGTAAAAGACAATAGTGGCGAAAGACTTTAGTCACAAAAGACCACTGTTCAGCTCTGGTTTATGGAGGTACGAGGGATTGAACATGGACTTTGGAGCCTAAAGACTTAAGAGTTTCTTTGCATATCCACTATGCTGTCTCCCCCATCTTCTCTTTTAATCTTTTTTAATATCATTAAGTGTAATTAAAAAATATTAATTTATTTTCACCTTTTTTGTTGCCCTTGTTTTAAATTGTTGTTGTAGTTATTATTGTTGCTGTTAGGACAGAGAGAATTGGAGAGAGGAGGGGAAGACAGAGGGGGGAGAGAAAGATAGACACCTACAGACCTGCTTCACCGCTTGTGAAACAACTACCCTGCAGGTGGGGAGCTGGGGACTCGAACCCGGATCCTGAGGCCGGTCCTTGAGCTTTGCGCCATGTGCACTTAACCCGCTGCATTACCGCCTGACTCCCTATTAAGTGGAATTTAAGAAACATGAAGAGAAGGGAGAAACACAAATGAAACTTGGACTGAATTTTGTATATTGCACCAAAGCAAAGGACTCTGGGAAGGTGGGGTGGGGTAGGGAGCTGGGAGAGGGCTTTAGAGTCCTGGTGCATGATAATGGGAAAGGAACCAAGTTGGGGTTAAGAGTGTTTTGCAGACACTTATCATGGTGAGATGAGAAATTTTACCCATGTGTCAACACTTGATACTGTAAATCATTAACCTCCTAATAAAATGATGAAAACAGTATGAGAGGATTGGAATAGATGTTGAAATTGTCATTGGCAAAGTGGAAGGGAGGTGTTAAACTGAGGCAAATGTACTTGTGTTGACACACACTGCACCTTCTGCTGGTCTTTGCTAAGTTGAGATAGATAGGGTAATGCCAATTTGTAGAAGAAAGAGGCAGTTTGTTTTCTGGCCTTCCTCTAGTGTCACTTGGCAGTGGGCAACTAGCAAATGCGGACTGTAATGGCTTTTGGGTGCCAGTAAAATACCTGGGCCTGGAGACCTAGACTGAATAAAGAGCTAACTAGTCACAAGAGGGCTGCAAAAATAGTGACACAGTGGGAGAAACAGGACAGGGAGGACCCCTGAAAAGGGCTGCGGTCAGAGAAGGCAGTTTTGACACTCAGGGTCTTTGTAGGATAGCAGCTTCAGGGTGAAGACTTGGGGGCCAGGAGATAGTTCACTCAGCAGAGCTCAACCATTACCATGAGGGGGGACCCAGGCTCAAGCACTGGCACCACAGGGGAACACCAGGAGTGATGCCAGAGATCTGTTCTATCATGAAGACACTCTGTACCTTCTGCTAATCATTGAGGAACAAAAATAATTTGGTTGTTTGGAGGGAGTTTGTGTGCTGAGCAGACTTAGGCCTTGGCTTATGTAGGTATTGACTGTAAACTTGTTTTGTAACTCCCCACTGATTGCTAAGAGGAGTGGGGGGATGGGGGAAAGACCCAAGGTGTGGGGAGTCAAGAATATTAATGCATTGTAATCTCCAATCAGGCTGAGTTAGTTGTGTGACTCAGGTGGGGCTAACAGGTATATGGCCAGTGAGCACAGATTGCAAAGGCAGTGAGGGGAATGAGTGTAGCTGACCCTGATACTTTCCTCTAAGGAATAGGAATTGGATGGGCTCCTGTAGAAGAAGACCAAGAAGCAGATGGAAACATGAAAATAGCATTTCAGAAAGACTGTGATACAGAGGGACACTGACAACTGCTCACTGAGCAGCTTGAGAGAGACTGCAGACACAGATTCCTGGCTGAGGAGCAGAGACTCTTTTTGACCACTGGCTGTCCCTCTCTGTCTGTCCTGCAAAGCATGTGGCTGCTGTGCATGGTGGCCCTGGTGGGCCTGTACCACCTCGTGCGCTGGCACCGAGAGAGGCAGGTGGTGAGCCAGCTGCGAGACAAGTACGTCTTCATCACGGGCTGTGACTCGGGCTTCGGCAACCTGCTGGCCAGGCAGCTGGACCTGCGAGGCTTGAGGGTGCTGGCGGCATGTCTGACGGAGAAGGGGGCTGAGCAGCTGAGGGACCAGACTTCAGACAGGCTGGAGACGGTCATCCTGGATGTCACCAAGTCAGAGAGCATCGCTGAGGCCACCCAGTGGGTGAAGGACCGAGTGGGTGACAGAGGTATAAAGTATCTATTTCATTTACTTAGGCATAAAGATATTTAATCAATTAATTTATTTTGGATAGAGACAGAAAGGAATTGAGAAGGAAGAAGAGAATAGAATAAAGGACACCTACAGTACTGCCTCACCACTCATGAGACTTCCCTTCTGTAGATGGAAACTGGGGGCTTGAACCTGGGTCCTTGTGCACTGTAATGTGTGCGCTCAACCAGATGCACTACCTGCTGGCTCCTATTTATCTTTATTATTATTATTTTAAAATTACTTTTTATTAGTGATTTAACAGTGGTGTACAAAGTAGTGAGATTACAGGGTGTACTCACTATCACAGTTTTGTGCTCTTCTTGTCCCTGTTTCTCCCTCTCCCCACAGGCTAAACATCATAGTTTTCACAAAGTCTTAAAAGTGACTACATTTTTTTAAATTTAATTTTTTATTTATAAAAAGGAAACACTGATTAAACCAGAGGATAAGAGGGGTACAACTCCACACAATTCCCACCACTAGAACTCTGTATCCCATCCCCGCCCCTGATAGCTTTCCTATTCTTTATCCCTCTGGGAGTATGGAGCCAAGGTCATTGTGGGTTTGCAGAAGGTGGAAGGTCTGGCTTCTGTCATTGCTTCCCCGCTGAACATGGATGTTGACAGGTCGATCCATACTCCCAGCCTGTCTTTCTCTTTCCCTGGTGGGGAAGGCCTCTGGGGTAGCAGAGCTCCAGGATACATTGGTGGGGTGTCTGTCCAGGGAAGTCTGGTTGGCATCATGCTAACATCTGGAACCTGGTGGTTGAAATAGAGTTAACATATAAAGCCAAACAAATTGTTGACTAATTATGGACCTAAAGGCTGGAATAGTGCAGATGAAGAGTTGGGGGGTCCTCCATTTTGTAGATAGCTAGTAGGCATATTTTAGTTATATTCCAAATGGTCTGTGGCTATACTAGTTTTTTTTTTTTTTTTTTTGCCTGAGCCTGAAATCTGATATGCAGGTGGATCTTAGTTATTGTCTGGGGAGATGATATCATGGCTGGAAAAAGGACCAGAAAGCTGGACCAGGGAAGAGAGTAGCTCCCTAATATGGGAAAGGGGTATAAATATCGTTGACTATAAATTCCATCGATTTGACGTGATCTGGGGCCCATGTTCAGCTTAGGAGCCTATGTGACCTCTGCATTCCTGTAGATCTGAGCTCACATTCTGTGGTCATGACTAGGAATGTTCCAAGCTGCCCCAATATCAGGACCCACCTTCCTCAGTTGTAGCATAGAGTATGTTGTCCAGCCTCCCTTCGGTGGATGGAACATTCTCTACTATTGTTGATCCAAGTTGAGGGCAAGGTCCTATGGGGGCTCACAAAGGGGTCTATTGTGTTGTTCCTGATAGGAATGGCTGATAACAATGGAGAGAGGGATTTATTTGAGGTCTAGGCCCATCATGTCTGTTTGGGAATCTCAGGAGTCCTCGATTAGGGCCCCAGCTGATGGGGTGTTATTTTATTTTATTTAGATAGAGAGAGAGAAAGAGGGAAAGAGAGGGAGAGAGAGGGAGAGAGATATGGAGAGACTACTACATTGAATCACTGAAGTTTCCTTCAACGCAGTGAGGGCCAGGTCCAAACTTGAGTTGTGTACCTGGCAAAGCAGCACACTATCCAGGTAAGCTATTTCCATGACCCTGTGTGTCATTTTTGTCTGAATCTGAATTCTTATTTTGACTTTCATTGTTTTAGGACTCTGGGGCCTGGTTAACAATGCAGGCATTTTCCACCCAGTTGGCTATTCTGAGTGGCTGAAGATGGAGACCTATGTGAATATCTTGAAAGTTAACCTTGTTGGTTTGGTGGAGGTGACTTTGAGCATGCTTCCCTTGGTGAGGAGAGCAAGGGGGAGGATTGTCAATGTCTCCAGCATCTTGGGAAGAATTGCTTTCTTTGGTGGAGGATACTGTAGCTCCAAGTATGGAGTAGAAGCCTTTTCAGATGTTCTGAGGTAATGCTCTTAAGTTAAAACAAAAACAGCTAAGGGCTGGGTGGTGATACACTTGTCTTAACTCAGTCCCAGAGGTCCCCAGGATTCATTCCATGTGGCTACACCTTTGCCAGATAATGGCTCCTGTAGGCACCCATTAAGTGACTTCCTTCCTTCCTTCCTTCCTTCCTTCCTTCCTTCCTTCCTTCCTTCCTTCCTTCCTTTCTTTTTTTTTCATTTCCCTATCTGCACCTTAAGTGACTTTCATGTCCAATCAGCTGTGGCTGTGAGTGAGAAGTCACATGGAAAAAAACATTGCTGGGCAAACTCCCCCCCTTTTTTATTTTCCCTTTTGTTGCCCTTATTTTTTTATTGTTGTTATTGTTGTTGTTATTGATGTTGTCATTGTTAGATAGGACAGAGAGAAATGGAGAGAGGAGGGGAAGACAAAGAGGGGGAGAGAAAGATAGACACCTGCAGACCTGCTTCACCGCCTGTGAAGCGATTCCCCTGCAGGTGGGGAGCCAGGGGCTTGTCCTTGCTCTTCGTGCCACGTGCGCTTAACCCACTTCGCTACCACCCGACTCCCCCACCCTTATTTAAAATCTTTATTTATTTATTGGATAGAGGCAAATGGAAATTAAGAGGAAGAGGGTGATAGAGAGTGAGAGAGGGAGAGAGACAGAGAGATACCTGCAGCACTGCTTTAACACTTGTGAAACTTTCCTCCTGTAGGTGGGGACCGGGGGCTTGAACCCAGATCCTTGCACATTGTAACACGTGTGCTCAACCGGGTTGTGCCACTATCCACCCCAAGGAGGAGAATTTTCTAGACTAGACTCTATTACTTATTTTTTCAGCTGCTGGTAGCTGCTGGTATCCCTTAGATTGTGGCAAAGTCATTCCAATCTCTGCTTCTGAGGTCAAATTGGGGAATGGACTCAGGACCCTACATGTGCCAGTCCTTCATTCTGCCATTGTGCCACCTCTCTGGTCTCAGTGGTTCAATTTTTATTTTATTGTTTTATGAGGGGGAGAGAGAGAGAGAGACAGAGAGACAGAGAGAGAGAGAGGAGGGAGATATGGTCTGCTGCACTTTCCCTGGATTCCTACTCCTCTTTGTTGCTCTCTTGTGTGGTGCTGGGGCTGGCATTCAAGGCTAGCATACTGGGTCACCTCCTTCATCCCTAGAACTCCTTTGAATTCTATTACAATTATTTGCTTAGCTGTTAACTTTCTGGAGTTGTGTATGTAAAACAGCACAATACCTGCCATAAAATTCTAATTTTCTCTTGCTTGATTTCTTCTCTTTTCTTCATGGCTCATGTGTGCAATGCATGGCAGGTGCTTAATCACTGTTTTCAAGAATAGTAGCAGAATCAAATGTATATAGCTGCTTGTAAAATCACGTCTCTATTATAAGATTTAGAGATATTTAGTCCTCCCCCCTTTATTTAAAATACCTAGTCAAAGTACTTTGTAGCCTGCTTTTTTTTTTTTTTCTCCTTGAGAACACTGGAATTGTGATATCTTTCAATCACATAAAATAACTTGAAGGTCTTGTTTTAGGCGTGAACTTAGACACTTTGGCGTGAAAGTCAGCATTGTTGAACCTGGATACTTCAAAACTGGAATGACAAAATTGGAGAATTACCTGGAAAAAATGAATCAGAACTGGGAAGAAGTCCCTGAGTCTATTAAGGAATCCTATGGACAGCATTTTTTTGATACCTGTGAGCTTCTCCTTTGATAGCTAATGAGTATCCTTGCATGAGGAGGGATAAGAGGGTTGGGGGTGAGTGAGTGATAGATCTTTTGAGAACAATACTCTTGGAACAAAGCCTTCCCAGGACAGGAAGCTCTTATTGCCCTCGCAGTTGGCTTGGTGATGGTTGTTAGCAGCCGAGAAAGAGGACATTTTGCCGGTCTAGGGCTATAGTCTGCAACATGAACATTGCGGGCCTGGCAATATGAGCACTAAGGTGGTGTTACAGGTTTAGAGGTATAGAATCTCTTGACCTTGAGTCGGGGTGCCCTTCTATAGTTTGGAAAGGCTGGTATGGGAGAATTGTTTGACTGAAAAGCAGAGTTGGATTTTGTTTATCTTTTTGGTCACAAAGGGCCTGTCTTATTTTGAGAGGAGGGAGTGTGTAAGTGGGAAGGGGAAAGTAGACCAGAGACTGAATCTCAGGTGCAGCCACATGGACCTCATAGGAGCGAGATGGTTCCCTTTTCTCTCCCCTCCTCCCCCTCCTTTCCTCTCCCTCTTCTGTCCTCCCCTCCCTGCCTATCATATATGGAATCCAGAAGATGATAGAAGATGATTCTTTTTTTAAATTTTTTTAACCAGAACACTGTTTAGCTCTGGTTTATGGTGGTGTGGGGGATCGAACCTGGGACTTTGGAGCCTGAGGCATGAGAGTCTGTTTGCATAACCGTTGTACTATCTACCCTCTGTCCAGAAGATGATTCTATTTCTGTGAAGATCATGCCCAAGAATGATAATCTATAGAGACAGAAAACAGATTATTTAGGGCTGGGTAAATTGATAAGAAATGGGAGTGACAGCCAATGGGCACAGGGTGGGGATATTTTTGGGTTGACGAAAATGGTTGTGTGTGTATGTGTGCATGTGATCAAATTTAAGGCCCTACATATACAGATCAGATGCTGTGGTACTGAATTACATCCCTGGTATTAAAATGTTCTTGATGGTGGCACAGCTCTGAATATACTAAAAACCACATATCTGCATACATGGCTGAATTTTGTGGTATATCAGTTACAGATTAAGAGAGCTGTTGAAACGTTTCCAATGGCTAAACTAGGTTTATATATTTATACTGTTCTCCACATACTTTAAAGGGTTTTCCAGTTATGGAATTAAGTTTTCAAAGAAGAATTAATTAAAACTACAATTCTAGATTTCAGTTATGCTACTTATATTTTAAGCTATACTAGGTACTGGCTACCGTATTGGGAAATACAGGTCTGACTGGCCTCATTATAGATAGCTGTTATATGCAGTGACTGCATATAACAGTCTTAAAAAATAAAAAAATAAGGAACAGACTTTGTGACTGCTATTTCTTTTTTTTTGCATGCAGGTCAAAATAATCTGAGGCAAGGACTGTTGAGTTGTAGCCCAAATCTATACCTGGTCACGGACTGCATGGAACACGCTCTGACATCTGTGCATCCCCGCACCCGATATGCGGCTGGCTGGGATGCTCAGTTTTTGTTCATCCCTCTTTCTTACTTACCCACATCACTGGCAGACTACATATTGACTAGATCTTGGCCTAAGCCAGCCCAGGCAGTCTAAAGAAATGTGGGCTTGAAATGCATCACTGAGATCTCATTTAATCCTTACCTGGAGCCTAAATGTTTATAACAAACTTTCTTACCTAAACTGACATCTAACAAAAGATGTCAATTTAAAGTAACATATTTCTTCCCCCTCCCCATTTTTTGTTGCTCTTGTTGTGGCTGTTATTATTGTTGTTGTTGGATACATAGAACAGAGAGAAATCAAGAGAAGAGGGGAAGACTGAGTGGAGGAGAGATAGACACCTGCAGACCTGCTTCACCGCTTGTGAAACGACCACCCCCCCCAGCAGGTGGGGAGCCCAGGGCTTGAATGGGGATCCTTAAACTGGTCCTTGTGCATTGCGCCATGTGCGCTTAACCTGCTACACTGTCGCCCAGCCCCCAAGTAACATATTTCTTAAACTAAATGCTAGATGTAAAGTTGTAGATGTTAACTAGCATTTGCTATGCTACACATACCCAAGCATGTAATAATGAAAATAAAATAATATAAATCAAGTCTGTGTAATATCCGATTTTGAACATATTACTATGCTTTGTGGATGGTATTATTGAATATAAAAAATAGGGGTTAGGTGGTGCTGCACTTGGTTGTATTGCACACATTAGAATATAAAAAATACCATTTTTGGGAGTAGGGCACCAAAGTAAAAACCCTGGGTTGAGGGTGAAGGTGGATGTTTGGCTTCATGGGATGGGGGGTGGGAGAGTCAGGGAGTGGGGGTTAGAGGGGGGGAGGGGACACAGTCTTTTGGTGGTGGAAATGCTGTTTATGTACACTTTTATTAATGTGTAGTCATATAAATCACTATTTAATTAATATGAGAGGGGAAAATTGATTGAATGTCTCAAACTTTTTTTTGAACAGACCATAGGCTGAGTCTTTGATATGTTTTTTTTTTTTTCCTCCTCCAGGGTTATTGCTGGACTCGGTGCCTGCACCATGAATCCACCGCTCCTGGAGGACATTTTTTTCCCCTTTTTATTGCCCTTGTTGTAGCTTCGTTGTAGTTATTATTATTGCCCTTGTTGATGCAATTCGTTGTTGGATAGGACAGAGAGAAATGGAGAGAGGAGGGGAAGACAGAGAGGGGAGAGAAAGATAGACACCTGCAGACCTGCTTCACCATCTGTGAAGCGACTCCTCTGCAGGTGGGGGGCCGGGGGCTTGAACCAGGATCCTTACGCCGGTCCCTGCGCTTTGCGCCACATGCGCTTAACCCACTGCGCCACCGCCCGACCCCCAAGTCTTTGATATGTTGACTCTCTTAAAAGCTTAGACCAGGGGCAACAGAAGCAACCGGTCACACAGCTAGATACAAATAATGTCAAAGGACATAAATTATGGTGATATTGTGTGATACAGCAAATCCTAACAAAGGGATTTTTCAAAGTTAACCCAATTGCCAAATAATGCGATTATAGCAGTAACTATCTATTGCCTTCTTAAACCCTAAGTCAACAGGAACCTCCCACTTCCTCTATAGAGCCTATATTTCCCCAGTCCTGGAACCTCTAGAGTAGGGCTCACTTTCCTGCATGCTTCTCTCAGTTCATATCATTTGGGGGAGTGGGAGGGGACACAATCTTTTGGTGGTGGGAATGGTGATATTGCATCTGCTGATCTCAACCTAATCAACACAACGAGTACCAACTCAGCATGCTTCACTTCAGATTGTGTCCAGATACGTCAGGCATGGAATGTCAACCCTTGAGCCTCATTACTCGGGTGGGACCTTTCCTTTCATAGGATTCTCTAATTCTATTCCAGGTGGTTCACTTCCTAACAAAGTCCCAAAACCTAGATATAGACCAGGTCCCATGAGATAGAGCATATATTTACATCTATAAATTAGGGTAAAATATATACCTGAAAGCAAAAGTACACAATAGTCTACAGTGAGTCAGTATGAAGTTCATAATGAAATAGTATCTACTTAGACTTAGATACCCTCCTCACCTATTTCCTATTATACTTCCCTCTCTCACTCCCAAGCTATCCTTATCAAAGCAAGGACTGCAAAAGCTGAATAAGGGCAAGAGACTGGCATACTTTAACAATGACTCATTAGTCACTATCAGACCACCCCATTAACTGGGACCCTAGTTGGGGAGTCCTGAGATTCCCAGACAGACATGATGGACCTAGACCTCAAATAAATCCCTCTCTTCATTGTTACTGGTAATTTATATCAGGAACAACACAACAGACCCCTTGTGGACCCCCCATAGGACCTTGCCCTCACCATGGATCAACAACGGTGGAGAATGTTCCATCCTCCGAAGGGA
Source organism: Erinaceus europaeus (assembly GCF_950295315.1). Classification (NCBI taxonomy): domain Eukaryota; kingdom Metazoa; phylum Chordata; class Mammalia; order Eulipotyphla; family Erinaceidae; genus Erinaceus; species Erinaceus europaeus. The sequence goes on along the minus strand of NC_080168.1, from coordinate 107,247,109 downwards.
GGATGGACAATAGATTCTATGCTACACCTAAGGAAGATGGGTTCTGAAATTGGGGCAGCTTGGAACGTTCCTACACATGACCACAGAATGTGAGCTCAGATCTACAGGGATGCAGAGGTCACATAGGCTCCTAAGCTGAATATGGACCCCAGATCACATCAAATTGATGGGGTTTATAGTCAACAATATTTATACCTCTTTCCCATATCCAGCTTTCTGGTCCTTTTTCCAGCTATGACATCATCTCCCCAGACAATAACTAGGACCCACCTGCATATCAGATTTCAGGCTCAGGGAAAAAATAAAATAAAACAAACAACAACAACAACAAACTAGTATAGCTGCAGGCCCTTTGGAATATAACTAAAATATGCCTACTAGCTATCTACAAAATGGAGGACCCCCCCAACTCTTCATCTGCACTATTCCAGCCTTTAGGTTCATGATGAATCAATAACTTGTTTGGCTTTATATGTTAACTCTCTTTTCAGCCACCAGGTTCCAGATGCCATCAGGATGCCAGTCTGGACTGAAGACCTCACCAATGTGTGTCCTGGAGCTCCGCTTCCCCAGAGACCCACCCTACTAGGGAAAAAGAGAGGCAGACTGGGAGTATGGATCGACCTGTCAACACCCATGTTCAGCAGGGAAGCAATTACAGAAGCCAGACCTTCCACTTTCTGCATCCCATAATGATCCTGGGGTCCATACTCCCAGAGGGTTAAAGAATAGGGAAGTTATCAAGGGAGGGGATGGGATACAGAGTTCTAGTGGTGGGAATTGTGTGGAGTTGTGCCCTTCTTATCCTATGGTTTAGGCAATATTTCCTTTTTATAAATAAAAAAATTACCCTTTTTTCTATAAGTAATAGTAATTTGAATATGCTTTTCTTTTTTAATAGTTATTTATTCCCTTTTGTTGTCCTTGTTGTTTTATTGTTGTAGTTATTATTGTTGTTGTCGTTGTTGGATAGGACAGAGAGAAATGGAGAGAGGAGGGGAAGACAGAGAGGGGAAGAGAAAGACAGACACCTGCAGACCTGCTTCACCTCCTGTGAAGTGACCCCCCTGCAGGTGGGGAGCCCGGGGGCTCGAACCGGGATCCTTATGATGGTCCCTGCCTGTGCTTTTCTTTGCATTCAGTGGTTATCATTGGAAACTTGATTGTGTCCAGAGACTATTTTGAAGAAAATGCTCAGTAAATCATTAACAGGAAGGCCTTTTTACCTTGTTTACTGATGTAAATAGAGCATGGTGTTTAGAAGGTTCCAACATTACAAAACAGCATTATTCTTGGGAGGGAAGTCATCAATCTACAGGTCAGTAAAATTTAAAGCTCTAGGACCTTGAACCTAATAGACTCTCAAGAAATGTTTGCTGAATAAAGCAAATGCCAGAAATATAAAGTTATCCGATGTGCAAAAGCTGTGTTTCTGCTGCTTTGGAAAGGAAGTTTTCTTGATAAATTAGCAATCCTAGGAACAAGGGTCAGGATTATACTTGCTGACTGGGACTTGCAAGAGTGAGAGTTCTCTGCCGAGTTAGGAATGAACTTCTGTCCTAGACTGCTCTACTTCAGAAAGCTGAATGCCTCTACTCATTTAGATCCACTAAAAAAGGGAGAAAAGAACATTGATCTTCTTGTTAATGAGCTATTTTAACAAAATTCGCTAAGTCATCAGTTTCTTATGTATATGGGAAATGGTGTCTAAGATATATTAAGTAAAATAGAGTATATAGTATGAAACCTATAAATGAACACATACATATAAACACAAATGTACATACATGCATGTGTTATGGGATATGTGTGTGCCATGACTCCCATAGTGTCTACCTCAAATGGAGCAGGGGACTGGAACTGTATTTTCTGCAGTTTGGTGATCTTTGGGTTTTCTAGAACTTATATTTTGTCTACAATGGGGTGATTTTTTTTTTATTTGCTTCCAGGGCTCAGTGCCTGCACTATGAATCCACTGTTTCTGGAGGCCATTTTTTCCCCCTTTTGTAGCCCTTGTTGTTTATCGTTGTTGTTATTACTATCGTGTTGTTATTGCTGTCATTGTTGTTGGACAGGACAGAGGGAAATCAAGAGAGGAGGGGAAGACAGAGAGGAAGAGAGAAAGATGGACACATGCAGACCTGCTATACCACTTGTGAAGTGTCCCTCCCTGCAGGTGGGGAGCAGGGGGCTCGAACCAGCATCCTTACGCTGGTCCTTGCACTTCGTGCCATGTGCGCTTAACCTGCTGTGCTACCACCTGGCTCAATGGGGTGATTTTTCTATCTACTACATTTCTGGGGCTGGAGAGATGGCTTACTTGATAGTGATATCATGTGTCTTGCCACTTGTGGCTCAAGTTTGAACCTCGACACCACACTGGAGTGCTATCACACTGAGGGAAGCCCTGATGCTGTGGTGCCTCCCCCCATGCCTTTTTTTTTTTTAAAAAAAAACCTGTCTTTCTTTGTGTGTCTTGACTTGAAAGACATTTTTGACTTGGAGTGGTGGGATTGCATGCATGAGACCCAGGTTCCAGAAAAAAAGAAAAAAAATGTTTCTGGTAGGCCATAAAACTAGTCTGCTAATTAGTGTGGTAGGGTTCTTGCTAGGCAACAGGAGACAAATGCTTGGGGTAAGTTAGGTGATGGGATGGGAGCTGGGAGAGCACTGTTCCTGGACTCTACTAACGTGAATGTCAGGTTGATACTCTTACTGCTAGATCAGCAATACGTGAGTAGCAGGAAAAATAAATAACCCCATCCAAAAATGGGGGGAGGACATGGACAGAATATTCATCACAGAAGAGATCCAAAAGTCCAAGAAAAATATGAAAAAAATGCTCCAAGTCTTTGATTGTCAGAAAAATGCACATCAAGACAACAATGAGATATCACTTCACTCCTGTGAGAATGACACACATCAGAAAAGGTAATAGCAGCAAATGCTGGAGAGGGTGTGGGGTCAAAGGAACCCTCCTGCACTGCTGGTGGGAATTTTAATTGGTCCAACCTCTGTGGAGAACAGTCTGGAAAACTCTCAGAAGGCTAGAAATGGACCTACCCTTTGACCCTGCAATTCCCCTCCTGGGGATATATCCTAAAGGAAGGGGAAACAAGCATCTAAGGAAAGACAATCTGTTAAGGGTGGGGGAGATAGCATAAAAAAAAATTTCACAGGGGTGGGGTGGTGGCGCAGTGTGTTAAGCACATGTGGCGCAAAGCACAAGGACCGGCGTTAAGGATTCGAGCCCCCTCCCCACCTGCAGGGGAGTCGCTTTCCAGGAGGTGAAGCAGGTCTGCAGGTGTCTGTCTTTCTCTCCCCCTCTCTGTCTTCCCCTCCTCTCTCCATTTCTCTCTGTCCTATCCAACAACGAACAACATCAACAATGGCAATAATAATAATAACTACAACGAGGCTACAACAACAAGGGCAACAAAAAGGGGGGAAAATGGCCTCCAGGAGTGGTGGATTCATGGTGCAGGCACAAAGCCCAGCAATAACCCTGGAGGAAAAAAAAAATTCACATTCCATTTGAGACACTGGGACTCCAGCTGAAAAGAGTTCAGGAAAGAAAATCTCCCCTGGGGAAGCGGTTGTACTTGGTATAGGTCAGTTTGCATACTTTATATCCTCTTATCTGCTCCAAAGTACAGACTGTTCCCACTATTCTCTGTTTCCCCATTGGAGCTCAACTGTATTTCAGGGCCAACCTGTTCTTTCTTCCATATCCTGAAATGGAACCTGATGCCAGCTCATATCAATGTATAGAAACTGAACAGTGTGGCTTTCATTATATGATTCAAAAGAAAACATTGGTGGAGTCCTTTGAAATTGAAGACAGAGATACCATAGTAGAAACCCCCTCACTGTCTTTTTTGAAATGGACTGAACTGCACTTGTTTTGTGAATTACTACTGGAGAAATCAACAGAATAAAATCCTGATGATTGTGAATTATTTTCTCCCCAGAAGAGAGAATCAGCAACAAATTGTGTATAACCAATAGTAGTGCTTGTTACTATTAATTATTATTTTTTATTATATTTATTTATTTTTCCTTTTGTTGCCCTTGTTTTTTATTGTTGTTATAGTTATTGTTGTTATTGATGTCATCTTTGTTGGATAGGACACAGAGAAATAGAGAGAGGAGGGGAAGACAGAGAGAAAGGGAGAGAAAGACAGTCACCTACAGACCTGCTTCACTACCTGTGAAGCGACTCCCCTGCAGGACTCCCCTGTATAAGTGAAGTACAAGGAATTTATTCTTAAGTTTGAAAGAGTGAAAATAAGGCCAGTCCACATGCTTACAAAGAGACAACACCAAAAGACAAAAGACAAACCTCAGCTGAGTGATCCCAGGCCGGTACCAAATCTGGTCCCGTTGTTCTGAGATAACCAGGCTTGAAATTCAAATTCACCCTCCTTTAAAAGGGAAAAGTGGAGGGGGGATATGCATGATTGGGGTGGTCTGTATGTCCTTGCTAATTTATCTTTGGGGTAAAAGTTTCAAGGAGAACATTCCATTCTTATCTTCTAGGGAGGAAGCAAGCAGTGTTTACAGAAGCCAAGTGGACAAGTTAACATATAGCTGAGAAAGCAGGGGTTACAGGGTATGCAGTTTTCAAGGCAAACATTTGTATCCACCAGGTGCAGAGCTGAAACAGTTAGTGCATTAGTGTAATTTCATCTTATCTAGTTTCTCAGACATTTTCTCTATTTCAGTGAACTTGTCTAAATTTGGGGAATTTTATTTTCTCACACTTTCTTCCGCAAATGATGAGTAACTAATTGCATAGCCAACTATGCAGAGATGGTATTAACTATTCCTAAACATCTCTCTCATATTTAAAAAAAAGCTTTTGATTTGTTTACTTAATAATAAACCAAACTTAAAATAGACACAACTCTTTAAACAACTCCTGTAATATATTAGCCAAATAATATTTGATTGAAGGAATAAAAGGGGAAATTGATATCAAAATCCTTCATGTGGAGGAATTATCTTTCTAGATATCATACAATAAGTTAAGCAAAATTCTAAACATTAGTCAGTTTACAAGATATAGTTAAAATGGTCGGATGGTAGTGCAGCGTATTAAGCATAGGTGGCACAAAGCGCAAGGACCGGTGTAACAATCCCCGTTAGAGCCCCGGGGGAACGCTTCACAAGCAGTGAAGCAGGTCTGCAGGTGTCTGTCTTTCTCTCCCCCTTTCTGTCTCCCCTCCTCCCTCCATGTCTCTCTGTCCTATCCAACAATGACAACAACAATAATAACTACAACAATAAAATATCAAAAAAAGTCACAATCAGTATTACTGTTTCTTTTAAAAATAATTCCTCTTAATATTTACTTATTTATTTATATATTTATTAGACAGAGGTAGAAATCAATCGAGAGGAAGGGTGAGAAAGAAAGATCTGTGACATTGCTTTACCACTTATGAAGCTTTTCCTCCTGCAGGTGGGAACCAGGGGATTAAACCTGGGTCCTTTTGCATTGTAACATGTATGTTCAACTAGGTGTGATACCACCTGGCCCCAATATTATTGTTGAGTTTCTTTTTTAATTAGAGCACTGTTCAGCTGTGGTCTATGGTGATGTTAGGGATTGAACATGGGACTTTGGAGATTTAGGCATGAGAGTCGTTTTGCATAACCATTATGCTATCTACCCCCTCCATCCCAGTATTATTGTTTCTAATGGTAAGTATATATTTCTCCAAATACAGACCTCCATGTTCTCTCAGTTGTTTAATGTACTTTTGGTTTAAAGGAAGAAAGAAGTTAAGGAAAACCAGTTTGTATCCTGGAAATTTTGAATGTAACATTTAAATTTTGATGAATTCAGTTTTGAAAGATTTAAGTTTTTGCCAGCTGTTTGTTTTTAAAGGGGTAAGAGTAGAGAGTTCTACATTCATTTCTAAACCTGGTAGAATCATCTTGCTTTCTAATTTTTTAAAAAATAATTTGCTTTCCTATTTTTCAAGCATTTCTCAATGACCGCTGACTTCTAATACAACATGCCTTCAGAATTAGTGGTGGAGGGTGTGGTGTGCTGATATCAAAGGGAGTTATAAAACTGTACATTTATGACAACAATAAATTAACATTTCCTCAATGAAATAATCTAAAAACAAGTTACTATTTACCTTAGTCTTGATAATTTTGTTCATAAGCAAAAGGTCAAGCAGAAAACAACATATTATCTAGACTCCTTGTTGTAGTCATTTTGTAATATAAAAATATTGAATCATCATTTGTACCCTCCAAATAATATATGTCTCAACTAAAAGAGTACAAAGAATAGGAAAACTTAACTTGGATTTGAGTAAGAAATTTCTTCTTTCTTAAAGGGAAGGGCAAATTCCTTCATGGCTATGTGGCTGCTGTACGTGGTGGCCCTGGTGGGCCTGTACCACCTCGTGCGCTGGCACTGAGAGAGGCAGGTGGTGAGCCAGCTGCGAGACAAGTATGTCTTCATCACGGGCTGTGACTCGGGCTTCGGCAACCTGCTGGCCAGGCAGCTGGACCTGTGAGGCTTGAGGGTGTTGGCGGCATGTCTGACGGAGAAGGGGGCTGAGCAGCTGAGGGACCAGACTTCAGACAGGCTGGAGACGGTCATCCTGGATGTCACCAAGTCAGAGAGCATCGCTGAGGCCACCCAGTGGGTGAAGGAACGTGTTGGAGAAAAAGGTACAAAAAGAAGGCTGACTTGTGTTTTTTTTTTTTATTTTAATTTTTATTTATTCCCTTTTGTTGCCCTTGTTGGTTAATTGTTGTAGTTATTATTGTTGTTGTTATTGATGTTGTTGTTTCTGGATAGGACAGAGAGAAAGAGGAGGGGAAGACAGAGAAGGGGAGAGAAAGATAGACACCTGCAGACCTGCTTCACCACTTGTGAAGCAACTCCCCTGCTGGTGGGGAGCCAGGGGCTCCAACTGGGATCCTTCTGCTGGTCCTTGATCTTTGCACCACGTGCGCTTAACCTTCTGCTCTACCGCCTGACTCCCTTGACTTGTGTTTTCATGTTACCAGATAGCATACAGATGAAAATCCCTAACATGCAGGTGGGCTGCAAGTATTGTCTAGGAAGATGGTGTCAGCATTGTGAATAGGACTAGAAAGCTGGATCAGGAGGGAAAGTAGCTCCTAAATATGGTAAAAGTATATAAATACCGCTAACTGTAAACACTATTCCAACTGATCTCTGCAAGTTTTTCTTATTTTATTTTTATTAGTGATTTGCAAAAGAACTAAATAATAGGGGTACAATGCCTTACTATTCTAAGCACCAGAGCTGTGTCCAAATTTCCTCTATTGGAAACTGCAGTGTTTCTCCCAAGGTCACAGATGTAGGCTGACTATTATTTCTGTAACTACCTGTCTATTTATCTCTCTGTATAGTTTCTCCATTTCCCCCTCTACAGTCCTGCTTTCTCTTCCATTTTAAGTCACAGCTACACCTATTACTACTTTCAAATATCTTTTTTCCTCTTCTCTCTCTGGGTCCTGATGGAATTGGGTTTCAGAGCCCTCTAGTCATTTTCCTCTAACATTTCTCCCCCTCTGGGAGTATGAGCCAGAATTCTTTTTGTGGTACAGGAGGTGTAATTGCTTCTCTGCTGGACATTATGCAAATCTTTCAAAGCAAAGACAGAGCAATAAGACTGAGATTTTCTGGTTTCACTGACTTTTTTTTTTTCCCTCCAGGGTTATTGTTGGGCTCGGTGCCTGTACCATGAATCCACCGCTCCTGGAGGCCATTTCCCCACCCCCTATTTGTTGCCCTTGTAGGCCATTCCCCCCCTTTTTGTTGCCCTTGTTGTTGTAGCCTCGTTGTGGTTATTATTATTATTGCCATTGTTGATGTTGTTCGTTGTTGGATAGGACAGAGAAATGGATAGAGGAGGGGAAGACAGAGAGGGGGAGAGAAAGACAGACACCTGCAGACCTGCAGGTGAAGCAACTCCCTTGCAGGTGGGGAGCCAGGGGCTCGAAACGGGATCCTTACTTCAGTTCTTGTGCTTTGCGCCACATGTGCTTAACCCACTGCGCCACCGCCTGACCCCCGTCTCACTGACTTTTATTTTTTTTACATAGCACTCTGAAATTTTTAAATTTATCACCCATATAATTTTTTTTTTTGCCTCCAGGGTTATCACTGGGGTTTAGTGCCTGCACCATGAATCCCCATACCCTAGAGGGTATTTTTTCCCTATTTTGTTGTCCTTGTTGTTGTTATTATTATTGTTATTGTTGCTATTGCTGTTGTTGCTGTTGGGTAGGATAGAGAGAAATAGAGAGAGGAGGGGAAGACAGAGAAGGGGAGAGAAAGACAGACACCTGCAGACCTGCTTCACTGTCCGTGAAGCAACTCCCTTGCAGGCACGGGTCTGGGGGCTCGAACTGGGATCTTTACGCTGGTCCTTGTGCTTCATGCCATGTGTACTTAATCTGCTGCACTACCACCCAGCCCTCCAGATGTTCCACTTTTAACTTAAACATTTTGTTTCTACCAGGCCTCTGGGGATTGGTGAACAATGCTGGCATCTGTGTGCCTGTTGCCCCAAATGAATGGCTGACCAAAGACCAGTTCTTAAAGATCCTGAATGTAAACTTACATGGCCTCATTGAGGTGACCCTGAGCATTCTTCCTCTGATCAGAAAAGCCAGAGGAAGAATAATCAATGTTTCGAGTCCAGCGGGCAGAATATCTGTTTGGTGGTGGCTATTGCATTTCTAAGTATGGTGTGGAAGCTTTTCCTGACAGCCTGAGGTAAGTTCTTTCTTGATGAAGAAAAAGACTTGACTGAGGCTGGGGAGTATATTCCTGAACACACAGCCTCCTGAGCTAGGTCAATCATACCACCATTGATTGCACCATTAGATCTGGAGTGTGGGTGGGGGTAGATAGCATAATGGTTATTATGCAAAGAGACTCTCATGTCTGAGGCTCTGAAGTCCCAGGTTCAATCCCCCACACCACCATAAGCCAGAGCTGAGCAGTACTTTGGTAAAATAAAATAAAACAATACAAGATCTGGTGTGTGTTGTACGTATGTGGGGTATTTCTCCTGGTGATGACTGAAATGAGGGGATTTAGAAATGACATGTCTGAGGCTTGTGAGAAATAAGAAAATCCATTTGGAAATGTATTAGGCATAATTTGTCCATTGCCATTCCTATAAAGGCCTTTGTGCTTTGAGCAAATTTAATAGGTTACTATGAGGCACATGGTGGCAGTAAATCTAACTAAAACTTCTTTTTTTGCCTTGTTGTTTATGTGCCGTATCTCACTAAATCTAACTGATTCTCACAAGGAAGGAGAGAATATCAGTGACTCAATTTCAAGGCACTGCTCTGTGTTAAGAGCTCTGTTTATTCCTTACAGAAACCCTGTGAATAGACATGGTCAGGTGTAAGGCTGAGCCAGAATTGAATCCAGTTATGTGGATGGAAATAACTCCTACAGTGGGTGCATGATAGATAAACATAGTAAATGATAAACACACACAGCAAATACTGTGTGACCTGTATGCACAGAGGCAAGACTGAAGGGGTGACTCACCTTTCTTTGAGGCAACGGTCAAATCTTTTTTTTAAATTTACTTTAAAAAAATATTTTATTTATTTATTTATTTTCCTTTTTCTTGCCCTTGTTTTTATCATTGTTGTGGTTATTATTGTTGTTGCTGGATAGGACAGAGAGAAATGGAGAGAAGAGGGGAAGACAGAGAGGGGGAGAGAAAGACACCTGCAGACCTGCTTCACCGCCTGTGAAGTGACTCCCCTGCAGGTGGGGAGCCGGGGGCTCAAACAGGGATCCTTTCACTTTGTGCCATGTGCGCTTAACCTGCTGCGCCACCGCCCAACCCCCATTTACTTATTTTTTATTTACAAAATGGAAATATTTGCCAGGCTACCCTGAGGGTATTTCTTCCCGGGCACATGCTCTCTGGGTTGGAGAGAACTCGACTGGAGCCAACCTAGGCTGCTGCTTACTCAGCGAGGCAGGAGAGGAACCAGGAATTCTCTTGGCTGAGCGGGAACATAATGCAATGCTTTTATTGATCAGAGAAAAATGCCTTTATATCTTCTGAAGTGGAAGTGGCAGGTCAGAAAAGGAAAGGGGTAGGGTGGGGGTGGAGAGAAGAAAAGAGTGTGAAAGTAGCAAGCTTCCATCTAACCAGTGGGGATTAAACCAATACCCTGCAGGCGGGTCTCAGGCAAAACAATGATTATGTAAATAGACCACAGAATTAAGCAATGCAGGGGGCCTGGAGTAATGACCAACAAATATTGACAAGACTACAGGATAAGAGGGGTATATTTCCACACAGTACCCATCCCCAGAGCTCCATATTCAATCCCCTCCCTTGAGATCTTCCTTATTCTTTATCCCTCTGGGAGCATGGACCCAGGATCATTGTGGGGTATAATAGGTGGGAGGTCTGGCTTCTGTAATTGCTTCACCACTGAACATGGGCATTGACAGGTCGATCCATACTCCCAGCCTGTCTCTCTCTTTCCCTAGTGGGGCATGGATCTGGGGTGGCGGGGTTCCAAGATACATGGTGGGGTCCTCTGCCCAAGGAGGTTGGGTTATCATCATGGTATCATCTGTAACCTGGTGGCTGAAAAAGAGTTTAAAGTATAATGCAGAACAAGTTGTTGACTAATCATGAATATAAAGGCAAGAATATTGCAGATGAAGATTTGGGGTCTCTGTTTTGAAAAAAGCTAGTAGGTCTGTTTTAGGTATATTCCAAAGAGCCTATAACTTTACTAGTGTTTGCCTTTGCCTGACATCTAATATGCAGGTGGACCCAGATTATTGTCTGGGGAGATGGTGTAATAGTTGGAAAAAGGACTAGAAAGCTGGATCAGGGAAGAGAATAGCTCCCAAATATGGGGAAAGTATATAAATATTGTTAACTGTAAACCCCACAGGTTTGATCTGTGGCCCATAGTCAGCACAGGAGCCTATGTAACCTCTACATTCCTGTAGGTCTGAGATTGCGGTCTGTGGTCACGGCTAGGATCATTCCAGGCTGGAGTGATCATTTCAGGACCATTTTAGGAACCTAATACTGACCTGAGTAGGTGATGAGGAGGGTGATGTGGGCGAGGGAGGCCTAGGTGTTCAGACAGATAAGGGCTTGTGTGGGAGCTGCGAGGGCAAGGTAGCTGAACTTCACATCTGGTAGGAGTTTTTTGAATTTTACTTGGAAACATGCCCCAGCGTGTGGGTATAGTCTTTCAATGCCTTTTGCCTTGTTCATTTCTAAGAATGACAGAATTCATTAGGCCAAAGATTCATGCTGTTATCTTGGTTAACTTTTACTCTCCTTGTGTTTCAGAAGGGAACTTTCTCCTTTTGGTGTTCGAGTTATTGTCATAATACCTGGGAACTTTAAAACTTCCATCTGCCCTGACAATATACAGGATGTACTTAATGGAATCTGGAACCAAGTGTCCCCAGATGTGAAGGAGAGCTATGGAGACCAGTACTTTGAAAGTTGTAAGTTTTACTTAATCTCATCAGTCCTGGGATGAGTAAATCATTAACTCAACAAATATTCCCAAGTGCTTGCTCTGTGCCTGCTGTGATGTTAGGCTCATGTGTTGTTGCCCATCTGCCTTGCCCAGGCCATTTCCCCTGAACCCTAGTAATTACTCAATACACTTCAGTTCTGTGCAAAGCTCAAGGGTAAACTTAAATAGCCCTCATAATGCTAGAAGAAAAGCATTATTATTATTATTACCTTATTCACAGGTAAGAAAACTGAGACCCAAAATGTTGAGTGATTTCTCAAGATCATTCAGCCAGTCAGTGGCAAAATGATTAATAGAACCCTGGCTAAGTTGCTCTAGGAAACTGTCACCTGATAGAAATAAAACAAAAGTTACAAACATAAGCTACCCATGTAATTAAAAAAAAGAGTGATTTACTTATTAGTGATGACAGAGAGAAAACCAGAGTACCACTCTGGTGCCTATGATGCCAGGGATTAACCTTAGTGCCTCATACTTTAACCCAGTGCTTTAACCATTGCACTAACTCCCAGTCACAGTCATCTATGGAATTTAACGTTTCCCATCTGCTACATTAAAAAAAAAAAAAAAACCAACAGATTCAGGAGGGAAGAGGACTGGGGATTTAAGTCCATATGGAAGAGTAGGATGATGGTTTGGTGGAGAATGGTTAGATGTACTGACACCTTCTGTGGGATAATGTGGAACTGCATCCTTGTGACAATAACTCTGTATGTCAATATTCCGCCAATATAGAGACTCTCTAGTTGAATACAAATAAACAGGTACATTTAGTCCAGAATGGATTAAACCCAGGGTGGCAACGCTTCAATGTATAATCAACACAAAAATTGCTAGTGAGATAGTTTACATTTCTTTCTTCATGCTCAGTCTTTGAAATGTGTTGCAACATTCTGTTGGATTGACCACTCTCTTGTGCTCAAATGCTACAAGAATTCAATGTTCTAGGGTTCTGGGCAGCCTTGCAGTGCTGAGCAGCATAGCCACTGAGCCTGTACTTGAAGCCTGGTAGCCTATTCCCCTCACCCAGACCTAGGACCATAAGACTTGGAACCCAAGACCTGTGGTTCACTCCCCATCCCCCAGATATGGCCCATGTCTTGTTTTCTCTCTACTTCCTTTTCACATTCATGGATTATCGTGTCCCAATGTATATATATTTTCTCTCCATAACAGTTTGCCAGAATTTTCGCAAAATGATGTCTAGAGCTCAGAAGGATCTGACCCAGGTCACTGACTGCATGGAGCAAGCCCTGATTGCCACATATTCTCGGACCCACTATGTTGTTGGCTGGGATGCTAAATACAGTAATTACAAAGAAGACTAAGGCAAGTATACACCTATGGGACTACATCAAATTAAAAAGCTTCTGTACAGCAAAAGAAACCACTACCCAAGAATAGAGGTCCATGAAGGATGATAAATGACATAGTGGGGGTTGTATTGTTAAATGGGAAACTGGAGAATGTTAGTATGTACAAACTATTGTATTTACTGTTGAATGTAAAACATTAATTCCCCAATAAAGAAATAAATTTTTTTAAAAGGGCAAAAAATGGAATAAATAAATAAAATAAACATTTTTTAAAAAAGAAAATATAATTGTATCTAAAATTAAAGAAACTGTCAACTTGAAAAAAAAAAAGAAAAGAAACCACTACCCAAACCAAGAGACCCCTCACAGAATGGGAGAAGATCTTTACATGCCACACATCAGATAAGAGTTTAATAACCAACATATATAAAGAGCTTGCCAGACTCAACAACAAGACAACAAATAACCCCATCCAAAAACGGGGGGAGGACTTGGACAGAATATTCACCACAGAAGAGATCCAAAAGGCTGAGAAACACATGAAAAAATGCTCCAAGCTCAGCTTCCCCAAAGACCCACCCTACTAGGGAAAGAGAGAGGCAGACTGGGAGTATGGACCGACCAGTCAACACCCATGTTCAGCGAGGAAGCAATTACCCTCCCTTCCTTTCCCATTCCTTTCCCCTTCCCCTTCTTCTTCCTCCTCTTCCTCCTTCCCTTCTTCCTCTCCTTCCTCTTCCCCTCCTCTTCCTTCTTGTTCTTTTTTTTTCCTCCTCCAGGGTTATTGCTGGGCTCGGTGCCTGCACCATGAATCCACCGCTCCTGGAGGACATTTTTATCCCCCCTTTTGTTGCCCTTGTTGTAGTTTCGTTGTGGTTATTATTATTGCCCTTGTTGACGCAATTCGTTGTTGGATAGGACAGAGAGAAATGGAGAGAGGAGGGGAAGACAGAGAAGGGGAGAGAAAGATAGACACCTGCAGACCTGCTTCACCGCCTGTGAAGCGACTCCCCTGCAGGTGGGGAACCGGGGGCTCGAACTGGGATTCTTACCCCGGTCCCTGCGCATTGCGCCACATGCGCTTAACCCACTGCGCCACCGCCCGACCCCCCCCTTTTTTTTTTAAACAAGAACTCTGTGGGGAATTGAACCTGGAATTTTAGATCCTTAAGCATGAAAGACTCTTCGTGTAATCCAAAAGAAACAATTATAAAAATATTTCTTTATTCATTTATTCATTCATTTATTTTTTTTGAGAGAGAGAGAGAGAGGAGCAAAGAGTGAAGGAGATCATTACTTTGGCACATTTGATGCTGATGATGGAGCTTGAGACTTCCTTCTTGATCTACAACACCACACCTCCCAGCCTGCAGAAGCATTTTCTTCTCTCTCTTTTTTAACTTAAATTATTTGTTAGGCAGAGACAGAGAGAAATTGAGAAGGGAGGGGGAGATAGGGAAAGAAACAGAAAGACACCTGCAGCCCTACTTTACCACTTGTGAAGCTTTTCTATTGCAGGTGGGGACTGGGGGCTTGAACCTAGGTCTTTGCACACTGTAATGTGTGCACTTAACCAGGTGGGCCATCACCTGGCCTTTAAACATTTCTTTTAAAATTAATCAATTAATTAGAGACAGAAACTGAGATGGAAAGGGGAGATAAAGAGGGAGAGAAACACCTACAGTACTGTTTCACTGCTCGTGAAATTTCCCCTTTTGCATCTGGGACTTGAACCTGGACCCTTGTGCATTGTAACATGTCTGCTCAACTGGGAGCACCACCACCTGGCCCCAGAGCCAATCATTTTTTAAAGAATACAGCCAAGGAGAATTGGAATGAGAAACTTTAAAGACATCATTTGACCCTCTGGATGCCATTGAGACAGAAGTTACTCTTCTGGTTTTCCTTGTTCTAGGTGTGTGGGATATTTCTTCTCTTAAGTTAGTTTGGGGAAGAAATATATTACTTGTATTCAAATGAATTCTACCGTAGGGAATCAGACATAAACAGTTAATTTCGGTATAATAGGTAAGTAGATAGATCAAAGGATGATGTGGAACAGAAAAAAGCCCAACCTGGGTCTTAAGAATAGGTTTTTGAAAGAGCCCTGTTCAGTCAGTCTTGCTCATCAGTGTCCTTCAAAGCAGGGGAGACTGAAACAATTCTTAGGGATCTAGAAAACTTGGGAAGAACCTCATTGGTGGCATTAAATATCCAGCTCTTGCCTTCTGGAAGCCATAGAGACAGTGTAGGTTCTAGTTTTGAGCCCAGGGGTGGTGCCTCTGGAATGCTAAACCTGCCCATAAAGTGGCCTCTCCCAGAATCCACCTCTTCCCCAGGTATATGATTACTCACAGGGAATTATCCTTATTTATTTATTGGATAGAGACGGTCAGAAATCGAGAGGGAAGGGGGTGTTAGAGAGGGAGAGAGACAGAGAGACACCTGCAGCCCTGATTGCAAACCTTTCCCACTGCAGGTGGGGACCAGGGGCTTAAACCAGGGTTTTTGTGCATTGTAACCTGTGCACTCAACCAGGTGCGCCACCACCCGGCCCCCCTCACAGGGAATTGAGTACTAATGTTAAGCACCAGATGCTGGAGATAAGCATTGGGAAAGACAAGATCCTCAACCTTAGGAAAGATAGATAATTAAGACACAACTTACAACACAAGAGTGAAACAAATCTGTGGTGTGCGGCAATAAGGGCAGCAATTCTATCCTGGTGACTCTTTCTGTAGCAGGAAAAGAGGAGAGCATGGGTTGCACGCAAATCTGTAATGAAGGGTTTCCTTTAGGTGTTCCTTTGTGAGGTGGAGGGTCAGCACATATGCTTTGGAAGAAAGTGGTGAAGGTTTGAGCTAATTTAATGTACAATGAGAGGAAGCTGATTAAATGAGAGAGTTGCTGTTTTTAAGTTATGTAAGGCAGGAGGATTATCTATTTAATTCACCGATACCATCCCAAGTGCTTAGAGTGTGACACACAGTGGTCACCTAATATATACACGGTGAAGATGGACTCCAGATGTTGTTGGAGTTGACCACTAGTTATAGACCATCAAGTTTTGTTGGCATTAATATACTTAGTTATTTAATTTTATCCAAGGTGGCTCAACCACTTCCTGGGTTTAGGAATGTGCTGGGTGACTGGGAATGTCAGGATGCATTTTTGTATAGAAAAACAGGAAAATAGGTCATGACTTTTCCAATGGCCTAGTATGTATGGAAGAGGCAGAGGTTTCAGAGTTTTCCAGACTGAAATGGTAAAAGAAGAACAGTGAGGGGATATTAAGAATGACAGTTAAGGGAGTCGCGTGGTCGCGTGGTGGTGTAGCGGGTTAAGCGCACATGGTGCGAAGTGCAAGGACTGCCTGGTTTGAGCCCCTGGCTCCCCACCTGCAAGGTCGGTTCACAGGCAGTGAAGCAGGTCTGCGGGTGTCTTTCTCTCTCTCTCTTCCCCTCCTCTCTCCATTTCTCTCTGTCCTATCTAACAACGATGACATCAATAACAACAATAACTACAACAACAATAAAAAAAATACAACAAGGACAACAAAAGGGAAAATAAATAAATAGGTTAAAAAAAGAATGACAGTTAATAGGCTGCGCATGAATTACTTCATGTAATAGAAGGAAATGAAGGCTAGAGATGGATGACAGGGAAAAATGGAAGCATCTATGAACTAGAAGACCTAATATTGTTGAACTGGCATGTTGAAGGACAGGAATTTGAAGTCCATAGCTCATGTGTCACACCGCATTATATAAGAAGACATATAATTTCTATGTCTGGGCTGGGTAGGAGAAACTGAAGTCTGTCTGCTGTCTTCCTTAGACTTAGGGGCCTCTGCAATCCATGACCATTATCAGAAGGAATGATCTCAGGAGTTTTTAGCTTTGCTCATCCAGAAGTGGGAGGGGAGGAAAAGGATTATTCAAAGAGGATCAAATTATCTTGTCTCTGCAACCTACTTGAGAATTTCCTCCAAGGAGCTTGACAAACTTGACTATGATGTCAGCCTGTTAAATCGGTGACTGAGGGATGAAAAGAGGACTGTAGGTAGGGTCAGGATTTGGCATATTTTAACTGAAAATTTTATGGATTTGAACATTAAAAATTTTTTTTTGAAAGAAAGATCAAATTGTTCTCAAAAATGCTTTTTTTCTGGGGGGTAATGGTGATACACTCAGTTAATAGTACACATTACTGGGGGTCGGGAGGTAGCTGTAATGGGTTAAATGCAGGTGGCGTGAAGCACAAGGGCTGGTGTTAAGGATCCCGGTTCCAGCCTCTGGCTCCCCACCTGCAGGGGAGTAGCTTTACAAGTGGTGAAGCAGGTCTGCAGGTGTCTATCTTTCTCTCCCCCTCTCTGTCTTCCCCTCCTCTCTCCTTTTCTCTCTGTCTTAACAACAACAAGACAAATAACAACAATAACTACAACAACAATGAAAAATAATAAGGACAACAAAAGGGAAATAAATAAATAAATATAAAAAAGTACACATCACCATTACACCAGTTGAAGGAAGCTTCATGAGTGGTGAAACTGTTGCAGAGGTCTCTCTCTTCCCCACTCTATCTCTCTCCTTCCCACCTCAGTTTCTTTCTGTCTTTCTTTTTTTTGTTTCTGTTTATAAAACATACCAATATGTTGTTTTCGACAGGTTATGTTGTTTTCGCCAGGCTGGCTTCACAGGCGGGTAACAGACGACCAGGGACTCATGGTTGAGCTGTAGGCAGTATCTCTTTATTCATGCAGGACACAGCACAATCTAAGATGAGCTAAGCTAAACTCAAGGTAAAGTAAAACTCACAATGCTGTCTTTACATATACTTGCCAAGTAGGGTGGAAACAGGATGTGACATAGAGAGGGTGGAGAGAAAAGTGACTGGTGAAAATCAGAGTGTGACAAGGAGGGGGCAGAGCAGGCGAGAATCCTATCACTGAACCACCAATGCCCTGGAGTGCTTTATGTAAATGTAAAAGTGATTTATGTAAATAGACCAAAGCTTTGAATGGGATTAAATCTATCCCTATATAGGCATATGGTTAAGCAGAAGCCAGGGGGAGCTGGCATACTATCCAACATCTCCCCCTTTCTTTTTAACTATTTGCATAGTATCAGGATTGTGGGGTGAACAGAAACCTATATCGTACAGGCATTTTCAAAAGAACTGGCATAAGACATGGAAAACAAAATAGGCGAGCAGCAATAACCAGTGTGATGCCAAGGGGAACGTTTCTTGCCTCAAAGGGAAAGGCCTAGCAGGCGAAAGGGCATTTCATGCCTCTGGGGGCATCTCTTGCCTCAAAGGGCGTTTCCTGCCTCTGTGGGCATCTCTTGCCTCTTGGGGCGCTTCATGCCTCTGTGGGCATCTCTTGCCTCAAAGGGCGTTTCATGCCTCTGTGGGCATCTCTTGCCTCTTGGGGCGCTTCATGCCTTTGTGGGCATAACCTAATAAGGAGGGGGAGTTTTCTGCCTCTGGGGAAGAGCCTGCAGGCGAGGGGACATGGTCTATAAAGTCTCAAGGCAATTGGCTGAAGTTAGTCTTTGAGAAACACAGCAGTGTGTACCAGTAAGTCCGATGGAGGTGTCAGTCCAAAGTAGCTGACCACAGAAGAAAATGCCAGAGGATGAAACGCTGCACGTCTGTCTCGATGGGGAATGTCGGCCACCAGAATTCTGCTTTTCTGTAGAGAGTGAGCTTTGGAGTCTGTGAATCTGTTTCTTCAGGTCGTGCCAGGTCTCATCATTGGTTTCCAGGGGTGTGTTGTAGTCATTCCATCTTGTGGGCGATGTCAGAGAACAGGGGTCCAAATGGATTTCCGGGAATTCCATTTGAGTAGATGCTTTTTCATGTGAAGACTTTGACAGCTTAAATTCATTTACTTGTCAAACAAAACTTGTAGCAGATTAGAAGTTTACTATAATTGATAACTCCATTAAAATTGGAAGTCCTTTCTAGTATGATTTTAAGGTTTGTTTAAACAGTTTAAACTCAATAAAATGTGGAAAGGTAAACAGAAGAACCATGGTTAAAAGCCTCAGGCATGAGAATAATTAACATAATCATTGCAGTATCTGCCCCACCCATAACTCATACAGTTTTCAGGATTAAACGTTTCAGATTCATGTCAAGACGTAAAAGAGAAATCAAAGGAGGGAAAAAACAATTTTTTGGATTGTTTCATGGCTGTGTCCAGCATTTTTTGTTTTTTAAGTCAATGTCAAACAAAAATTCAGTCATTCAAATCATTCTCTTAAGAAACGCAACTTGAACCAGATTATCAAGATCTCACCATGTAGGATTAAGAGTCCCCGGAGGGTGTCCTAGTCCAAAAAGCTCCTCGAAATTCCATTTAGGGTGCTTTTGACTGTTCCTGGGGGATTGCTTCAGGCACCCAATTTTAAAAGCGTCTTCCCATCGAAGAAAGAATCCAATCAGGAGAGTAGAACTATCCACGTGTCTCCATACTTGGGAACTGCCAGGGTACTCGAGAATGTTCTTCAAATTAGAGTAGTCCTTCTCCACGGGAAACATTAGAGAAGAAGTCCAGAAAGTCCCAGGGGAAATCCCCATGCGTATCCCAAGGTCTACGATCACGGTCATGAAAAAACCAAACATTTCGCCTGGAGCGAAATGTCTTCCTTTTCCTCAGGAAACATGGGAGAGGGAATCCAGAAAGTCCAAGGAGAAATCTCCGTGCATCTCCCAAGCTCTATGATCCCGGTCATAAGAAACCAAAGTTCCCGGTCAGGGAACCGAAGTGTGGCCCAGAGTAAAATGTTCCAGAGACAGAGAAACTGTCTCATAATGAAACAGTAGAGGCTTTGGCAAACCTCTTCATAAGTAGAAGAGAAGACCATAGTGCAAAGGCAGGCAAAGTCTTCACTTATCTGGGAGTTGCGCAGGGCCAGTCCCACGTTGTAGCGCCATATGTTGTTTTCTCTGGGCTGGCTTCACAGGCGGGTAACAGACGACCAGGGACTCATGGTTGAGCTGTAGGCAGTATCTCTTTATTCATGCAGGACGCAGCACAATCTAAGACGAGCTAAGATAAACTCAAGGTAAAGTAAAACTCACAATGCTGTCTTTATATATACTTGCCAAGTAGGGTGGAAACAGGATGTGACATAGAGAGGGTGGAGAGAAAAGTGACTGGTGAAAATCAGAGTGTGACAAGGAGGGGGCAGAGCAGGCGAGAATCCTATCACTGAACCACCAATGCCCTGGAGTGCTTTATGTAAATGTAAAAGTGATTTATGTAAATAGACCAAAGCTTTGAATGGGATTAAATCTATCCCTATATAGGCATATGGTTAAGCAGAAGCCAGGGGGAGCTGGCATACTATCCAACACCAATACATCAATTGTGGAGACTGTGAAAACTGTAAAGTGAAGAAGAAAATAAAACTATGGAAAATCTTGCCAACTAATGACATATTTTCTTGTACATTCTTTGTTTATTCTTAAATATTTGATGAATGAATATAAAGAACCATGACATTATTGTTTAAAAATCATTTTTTTATTGCCTTGTGCTTTGCACCACATGCGCTTAACCCACTGTGCTACTGCCCTACTCCCCCTTTTTTTTTTTTTTGCCTCCAGGGTTATTGCTGGGGCTTGGTGCCTGCACTAGGAGAATCCACTGCTCCTGGAGGCTATTTTTTCCCATTTTGTTGCCCTTGTTGTGCTTGTTGTAGTTGTTATTGCTGTCATAGCTGTTGTTGTTGGATAGCACAGAGAGAAAATGGAGAGAGGGAAGACAGAGAGGAGGAGAGAAAGATAGACACCTGCAGACCTGCTTCACTGCTTGTGAATCGACCTCCTGCAGGTCCCAATTCCCTTTTTCAACATGGCATCAAGAAATGAACCCAAGGCCTCATGCTTGCATGACATTGAGTGGCCTCCTTTGCCAAGTTTTTTTATTCTAGGTTTATTTTGTTTGTTTGTTTGTCTCTCAGGGGTTGGAAAGAAAGATAAACATACACAGAGAGAAGAGATAGCACATCACTCTTCCACTCTCTACACAGCTCTACCCACAGTGTGTGATGTCAGAACTCAAACCTAGGGCCTCATGCATAGCAAGTCATGCGCTCTACCTACTAAACTATCTCTTGGACCATACAATACACTTTTATTTTATTCATTTACAATGAGAGAATGATAGAGGTGGGAGGGAGAGAGAAACAGAGCACTTCTCATCTCTGGCACATGTGGTTATGAGGATTGAACCTGTGACCCTGGGGCCCCAGGCATGTAAGTTGGTATGCTAACAGACTTAGCTCTCTCTCAGCCCCTTTCTTACCTTTTTGATTTGAGACATTCTAACTGATATGAGGTGATGTTATGAGTTTGTGCGTGCCTTCTTTTGGAAAATGTTTAGGTCCTTTGTCCATTTGTGTGTTCATTTTTGTGCAGGTGGGGCTTCCTGCATGTGTGATTTCAAAACTCCTGGGCCCTTTTTTTGTTGAGGGACAGAGGGAGAGGGAGAGGGAAAGGGAAGAGGGAGAGGTTGCTTAAAAAAGGAAATCTATGGGGGTCGGGTGGTAGCGCAGTGGGTTAAGTGCATGTGGCCAGAGAAAGGATCTCAGTTTGAGCCCCCGGCTCCCCACCTGCAGAGGAGTGGCTTCACAGGCGGTGAAGCAGGTCTGCAGGTGTCTATCTTTCTCTCCCCCTCTCTGTCTTCTCCTCCTCTCTCCATTTCTCTCTGTCCTATCCAATAACGAACAACATCAACAACAACAATAATAACCACAACAAGGGCAACGAAAGGGGAAGAAAAGGCCTCCAGGAGCAGTGGATTCATGGTGCAGGCACTGAGCCCCAGCAGTAACCCTGGAAGCAAAAAAAAAAAAAAAGAAATCTATTCAAAATTATGCCTGGACGACAGACATAAATCAGTATTTATTCAGTCAAACTGGGACATACAAGCACCTTAATCATAACAGTAATTTTCTTTTTTAATGTATTATTTATTAATGATGTAGAGAGCAGAGAAAGAGAGAATCAGAGCATCACTCTGGCATATGTGATATCAGGTATCAAACTCAGGACCTCAGGCTTGAGAGCCCAGTGTTTTATCTATGCACCACTTCCCAGGTCATAGCAATGATTTTCAACTGGGGAAAATACTAACTCTCCTAAAAAAGGCATATGGCTATGTCAGAATGGTCTTAAGTAGAAAAACAGAAACCACATCAGTCACTTTAAGAGGGGGGGGTTTAATACGAAAAAATTCTCTTTTGGTAGGTAGAGACCAAGACAGAAAAAGAGGGAGGGGCACCAGAACACCAAAGCTTCCTCTGGTGCTGTAGTACTCCCATGTGGTGTGTTGGGGACTTGAACCTGGGCCCAACACACTAAGGCAGAAGCCCTGACAGGTGAGCTATCTCATCAGCCTCAGAGTCTGTGTATATATATTTGTCATTCCTGGGGCTTCACCACTCCAGACCAATTTCTTTCAGATAAATAAGTCAGAGATGGGAGTCAGGCGGTAGCGCAGCGGGTTAAGCGCATGTGGCGCCAAGCTCAAGGACCAGCGTAAGAATCCCAGTTCAAGCCCCAGGCTCCCCACCTGCAGGGGAGTCGCTTCACAGGCGGTGAAGCGGGTCTGTAGGTGTCTATCTTTCTCTCTCCTCTCTGTCTTCCCCTCTTCTCTCCATTTCTCTCTGTCCTATCCAACAACGACGACATCAATAACAACAACAATAATAACTACAACAATAAAAAACAAGGGCAACAAAAGGGAAAATAAATATTAAAAAATTTTCTTAATAAAAAAAAAGTCAGAGGCAAAGACACCACAGTACTGAAACTTCCTTTCAGTACAGTGGGGGCCAGAATCTATATTTTTTCATATTCTTTTTTTTAAAAAATCTTCATTTATTATTGGATAGAGACAGAGAGAAATTGAAAAGGAAGGGGGAGATAAAACGGGAAAGAGACAGAGACACCTCTGCCTTGCTTTACCACTCACAAAGGTTTCCCCCTGCAGGTGGAGACCAGGGGCTTGAACCCACTCCATGTGCACTGTAATGTGTGTTCTCAACCAGGTGTGCCTGGAATCTGTATTTCTAGTCAACCAGGTAATCTTGCTACAGAGTAGAGTTTGGTCACCACTGAATTAGATGACTTCTAGGACCCTTCACAGCTCTGAAAATTCAATGTTCTGATTTCTGATTCTTTTTTTTTTTTTAAATTTTTTTTAGATTTATTTATTCCCTTTTGTTGCCCTTGTTGTTTTATTGTTGTAGTTACTGTTGTTGTTCTTGATGTCATCATTGTTGGATAGGACAGAGAGAAATGGAGAGAGGAGGGGAAGACAGAGGGGGAGAGAAAGATAGACACCTGCAGACCTGCTTCACCGCTTGTGAAGCAACTCCCCTGCAGGTGGGGAGCCGGGGCTTGAATTGGGATCTTCCTGCTGGTTCTTGCTCTTTGGGCCACATGCACTTAACCCACTGCTCTACCACCTGACTCCCAATTTCTGATTCTTCTACAATTATTTGTCCTACACACAGTGCTAAAAGACAAGGACACAAAATAAACAATAAAAAAACAAGATCATGATTTAATTATCTTTCTAGCATTCTATTACCTATACAATGATTGGTGTATAGTGGGCACTAAACAAATATTAAAAAGCGGACTCAGTAATGATTAAATAAATGAATGTAATTTCATATGGATCTCGACTACCTGTCAACAGAGCAATCTAAAGTGAGAGAAAATATTGTGAATTTTTACTTGCATCTTGTATTCCCTCTCTGACTTACTTGATACTTTAAATAGTTTAATAGGTGAAGGTGAAGGTATATTTAGAGACCTGATTGGAGAGTGGTTGAGGTTTCCCTGGACTGGGCTGTTTCACAATAATTTCCAGTGGTGATGTTGAGAGAGATCCAGAAAAAAGCAATATCCTACTTGGGTGACACATTCCCAGGGCCAGGCTGTAGTTACATGAATCTTGTGCTTCTGTAGGACTCCAGTGAGTGGGTAGAGTCACTTGTCTTCTGTGAGAAGTGAGTCATAAATTAATTAGTCTTGGGTGTCAGCCAAGTAGTCCTCCAGAACGTCAGATACCACCTCTTGTGACCCAAGTTGAGTTCCTTCTCCCACCCCCTTTCTCTATATTCCACCAACCACCCTTCATACTCTCTCCACTCAGACACTGTCTGCTGGTACTGGAAGGTAGCGACTGAGGATGAAATCTGTCACAGGGGTAGGCAACTTAGCCAAAGGGACGAAGAGAAGTTTGGCATCCCAGCCAGGGTTGTAGCGGATTCGAGGACTCCGGGAGACAATGGCATGCTCCATGCAGTTGGTGACGTCTGTGATATCTAGGTGAGCCAACTGCATCATGCGTATCAACTTCTCAGTATCTAATAAGAAAGAAGGCAAGAAAATCAAATACTTTATTACTCTTCTTCTGAATGCTATCCAAGGTTTCCATCTGAGCTAACATCTCAGGCAGATCTGCCATGACCTCTAGGTTGTCCCTGTCATAAGCATCCTATAAATAATATCCTGAATTCAAAACCTGCAGATAAACTAATTATTTATGATAAACTAATATTGAGAACTGTGCCCAGCTCTGCCACTTGTGTGAGCTTTTGAGAAAAATCATTTATTAACTTCATGAGAGAGACTGAGAGAGAGCAGAGTATCACTCTGGCATATGTGGCCCTGGGGAATCAAACTTGAGACCTCATGAATGCAAGTCCTACACTCTATCTGGAGCCATCCCTCTGGCTGCTAGCTGTGTGATCTTGAGCTTAAATTTTTATCATCTATAAAATAGGGATAATAATCCTTGTCCCTAATAGATATGAAAAAATAGCAGGATAGGGAACAGGAAAGAAGACAGATATGTGCAAACACATAAAAAAACTGGAAGCAAATTAGTAAAATACTATCTTACTGGTGGGATCTAACCACCACAGGTTTTTTTCTCTTCTCATATACTTCTTAGGCTTTACATATTTTCTTTTTTTAAAATTTTTTTTACATTTATTTATTTTCCATTTTGCTGCCCTTGTTGTTTATCATTGTTGTTATTGCTGTCATCATTGTTGGATAGGACAGAGAGAAATGGAGAGAGGAGGGGAAGACAGAGGAGTTGAGAAAGACAGACACCTGCAGACCTGCTTCACCGCCTGTGAAGCGACTAGGCCCCTGCAGGTGGGGAGCCGGGGGCTCAAACTGGGATTCTTATGCTGGTCCTTGCGCTTTGCGCCACCTGCACTTAACCCGCTGAGCTACGCCCGACCCCTAACTTCACATATTTTCTTTCTTTCTTTTTTATTTTTTAAAGATTTTATTTATTTATTAATGAGAAACATAGGAGGAAGGAGAAAGAGCCAGACATCATTCTGGTACATGTGCTGCCGGGGATTGAATTCAGGACCTCATGCTTGAGAGTCCGATGCTTTATCTACTGTGCCACCTTCCGGACCACGACTTCACATATTTTCTACAAAAGCACACAAGAAAAAAAAATCTTTAAAAAATAGTGTCACTGGGGTCAGGTAGCTTATGTACCCTGCTATATGTGTGGCTCTCATTTGAGCCTAGGTACTCTATGGGAAGTGCTAAGGCATCAGAGGAAGCTTCAGCACTGTGGTGTCTCATTCTCTCTCTGTCTTTCCCTTTTTTATCTGAATAAAAAAGCATACTGGGGCAGTGAAGTCATGCATTTTAGAGGAACCTCAGTTCCAAAGGGTGGAGAAACAAATAAAAAAACTAATGACATAGCCCCTACCTTGATTATAAGGCCATCTGGGACCTTGAGGGCACAGGCAGACGTCTTATGTGAGAGACTGTCCTATGACATCGTGTGTATGGGAGCAGAGAGAGATACAAGGCTCTAATTTGGGCATCCCAAATAGAAAACAAGTCATATGACTTGAGGACTTTACTTGAGAAGGTCAGGGAGGCCAGCTGGTGGCACACCTGGTTAAACACACATAGTATTAAGTGCAAGGAGGATCCAGGTTCAAGCCCCCAATTCCCATCTGCAGGGCAGATACTTCATAAGTGTCTTTCTCTCTTTCTATCTCTCCTTCCCTTCTTAATTTTTCTCCATCCTATCCAATAAAAAAGAAAAAAAAAGAAAGGAAGGAAGAAAAAAAGAAAGAAAAAAAGGCCTATAGGAGCAGTGGATTTATAGTGCTGTCACTCAGCCCTAAATGATAACCCTGGAGGCAAAAAGAAAGAAAGAAAGAAAGAAAGAAAGAAGTCATTGGGATTCATACTTAAACGAGAGCTCCAAGAACTCTGGCAGAAGTAGCACCATAAAGTCAAACTTCTTGACATGGGATTAAAATGTGGAAAAAAAGGTGCAAAAGTTGACTCAACTCTGGGAATGGTTCTAGCAGGCCTGGCTTCCCTCTGTATAGAATAATGGTCCACATCTTTGCTCCAGATTCTGAAGAAATCCCAGTCTAGTTCCTAGTTCCTGGAAAGAATACTATTGCAGTGAAGGAATAAAAAAAAAGGCAAACTATGTTCTAGGGTCTTCCAGAGAGTCACACTCAGATAAAGCCAGACCATCGATAGTGCAGGAAAGTCTCAGGACGTCAACACCAGTTCTCCATCCTTGGTTTTAGCACAGAGCCTCTACCAGCAGGCCCTGGGCAGGGAGATGAGTTTTAAAGAGACACTCAAGGTGCTCAGGCTTTTGCACATTCTCTCAGAGTATGGGCAGATTCAGACAAACTGGAGTAGAGAGGGAGGAGCTGCCTAGGGGGTGGAGTGGGAGAATCTACCTGAAACTAGGGAAGCAATTCAAGGCACGTTTTTTTTTTCAGAGGTCTCTCAACTACTACTACTTTGTGTCGGCAGGAGACAGATGTGCCCTTGTAACCCTGTCACTATCCCAGACAGTAAGGAGGAATGTGAGCTTTGACTTCAGGCCACTAGGAGATGTTTGTGAAATGACAGAGTGCGATCGAGAGTAACACCAAGATAGACTGGCTGGGCTTCAGGCCGGATTCTCGTATAGCCAAGCTACACATTAAGCTCACATGAGGCCGAGGCATGGTGTAGATGGAAAACAGATGATACCGTTTTTGCAGTGCTAAGGATTAGTCACCATTTTTTACAGTAATCAGATATCAGAGACATGTCTTTCGTGAGTGTATCCTCGAGGATGTCGAACTTTGATGCCTGAGTTGCACAGCAGATGTCATCGGCGTAGATGAACATCTCATAAAAACTGCAGCAAAGGTGGGCGCGAGGAATAACATCATTGCAAGACTGGCCAGCTCCTCATGGGGCACGAGCGCTTCCACACTACGATCATCATCTCTGGCATTATGCTATTCCACTGCAGAATACTGTGCCCCAGTATGGTTCAGTAGCCCCCATGTCCACTCGGTCGATTCCAAATTATATTTCTCCATGAGGATAATTTCTGGAACCATCCGTTCCACCCCGGTTCCATGGCTGCCAGTTCTTAGCAACATCGCCCTGCCAGATATTCGTCGGGATGCGGCATCATCTAAGTTCATTTCCCACATCTACCGACCGGACCTGCCAATATACGCGGATATCTTCGCCCACCCTGTTCAACGCTTGACGTCTCGTCATCCAATCTGGTCCCCTATGCCTACACTGAACTTCTCTGTTCCAGACTCTTGGAAACAGAGTTGGCAGTCAGCTGAGGTCAAGAACAAACACCTCATCACAGACCCCTGCAAGCGTCAACCCGGCTTTGACCTAGCACGTTATGACTGGGCCCTCCTCAATCACTATCGAACAGGCCATGGCCGGTGCGCCGCTATGTTCCATCGCTGGGGAGCCAGAGACGACCGGAACTGCCCCTGCGGCTACAGACAGACTATGACCCACATAGTCAACGACTGCCACCTCTCCAGATTCAAAGGAGGTCTCGAAACTTTACATCAGGCTCAACCTGACGCTGTTGACTGGCTACGGAAGAAGGGCAAATGCTAGAAGAAGAAGAAGGCCACTTAGGAAATGTTTCAGTTACTGGAAGCATCAGGCAAGAGTAAACTAAAGTAGTGGGGACCCGATTTTGGCTCT
Source organism: Erinaceus europaeus (assembly GCF_950295315.1). Lineage (NCBI taxonomy): Eukaryota > Metazoa > Chordata > Mammalia > Eulipotyphla > Erinaceidae > Erinaceus > Erinaceus europaeus. Next base: position 107,219,177 of record NC_080168.1, on the reverse strand, counting down.
TAGTTTGAACTAAGTATTTGAGCTTCTGCCACTTCTCCTTTGTCAGGAACAAGTCCTGGGTTTCAAAATTAGCTCATCCCCAGTGACAGAGCTAGTTGGGTTGAGATGAAGAAACATGGTAGATGGCTGAGATAAGCTCATTGGGCTGTGGTCCAGCTTCAGGTCTCTGGGGATTAAGACACCATTATGGTCATGTGTTTGCCATGGTGATTCTTCATGATGCTGATGTGAGGATGTCCCTACAGTTGGTTGCTGTTATTCCCAATCTGATTTTATCTTGGGTAGTATTCAAATCATTGAGATACTGGGCCTGATCCTGGGGTTCATAAGCCAGGGGTCCACTGGGTTGGCTACAATAATTTGATGGCATTTAAGTTCAGTAGTACTGTCTGACCATGGCCAGTATTTCTTTTATTTATTTATTTATTTATTTATTTTTTAAATATTTATTTTATTTATTTATTCCCTTTTGTTGCCCTTGTTGTTTTATTGTTGTAGTTATTATTGTTGTTGTCGTTGTTGGATAGGACAGAGAGAAATGGAGAGAGGAGGGGAAGACAGAGAGGAGGAGAGAAAGACAGACACCTGCAGACCTGCTTCACCGCCTGTGAAGTGACTCCCCTGCAGGTGGGGAGCCGGGGTTCGAACCGGGATCCTTATGCCGGTCCTTGTGCTTTGTGCCACCTGCGCTTAACCCGCTGCGCTACAGCCCGACTCCCTTCTTTTTTTTTTAAACCTTTTTTTTGATATTTATTTATTTCCTTTGTTGCCCTTGTAGTCATCATTATTATTGCTGTTGTCATTGTTGGATAGGACAGAGAGAAATGGAGAGAGGAAGGAAAGACAGAGAGAAGGAGAGAAAGATAGACACCTGCAGACCTGCTTCACCGCCTGTGAAGTGACTGCCCTGTAGTTGGGGAGCCGGGGCTTCGAACCAACCCAATATTTCTTTAGTCTGACTACATTTCCACCTCCACCACCCACACAGATATCCTGAGACTTCCAACTCATATATCTTTTTCATTCCTTGGTTAAGTTCTGTGAGCGCATGAAGCAGCCATAATGTCTCATGTCTCTACCCTCATCCTTTTCACATCCACACAAGTTTCATCAGGTTACTTCAGAGGCATTTAAAAAGCTTTCCAGTACCTTCAAGATAAGAAACATATGACTCAATGGAGTCACCAACACCTTTTATAATCTGACTCTTAGTTTCTCCCAACCTCACCCACCATCAGGCTTCTTGCATATAATAATAACAATGTCTAAGTGTTGAGTTCCTGTTGCATGGCTGAGCTGAGTACTTTAGTCTTATTTAACTCCCCTAATAGTTCATAAGAATGGACTTTATAATGAAAATCAGCATGATAACTCACTTGAATAGTGCACTGCTTTGCCATGTAGGTGGCTCAGGTTTGAACCTGGCCCCCATAACACTGAAGAAAGTTTCAGTGCTTTGGCCTCTTTCACTCTCTCCCTCTGCCTCTCTTCCTGTTTCTAAGAAGAAAAATAAAAATCATCTTGCAGGGAGTCGGGCTGTAGCGCAGTGGGTTAAGCGCATGTGGCGCAAAGCACAAGGACCGGCATAAGGATCCCGGTTCGAACCCCGGCTCCCCACCTGCAGGGGAGTCGCTTCACAGGCGGTGAAGCAGGCCTGCAGGTGTCTATCTTTCTCTCCTCCTCTGTCTTCCCCTCCTCTCCCCATTTCTCTCTGTCCTATCCAACAACGACAACAACAATAATAACTACAACAATAAAACAACAAGGGCAACAAAAGGGAATAAATAAATAAAATAAATATTAAAAAAAAATCATCTTGCAACAGTAGTCCCAGTGATGACCAATATGTGTGTATGTGTGTGTGTGTAAGAGAGAGAGAGGGAGAGGGAGAGGGAGAGGGAGAGAGAGAGAGAGAGAGAGAGAGAGACAGAGACACAGAGAGAGGGATAGGGATAGGGATAGGGAGAGAGGTGTAGCATGAAGAGTCTCTGGATGTTGTGCTGTTCCTTTTACAGAAACCATCTGCCAGCTTTTCCCATTGTTTGTGAATTCCTATTTATTCCTCACAGCTCACTAGGGCATCACTAGCCATCTCTTTGGAGGCTTCTGCAATAACAGAATGAAGTCTCTGTGTTGTTGCTTTGTTTTGCATGTAAGTCAATTGGCACACATCTCCAGTACTCTTGTATTTGCTTTCCCACATCACCTGCTGGGCTACCAGAGATGCTGTCTCCTCTCTGTATCCCAATAAGTACTGCTTAAAGTGAAGCATAAATTAGTGTGATCATTGCAGATAATTTTTTTTTTTTTTTAAATTGCCACCAGTGTTATCTTTGGGGCTTGATGCTAGCACTGTGAATCCATTGCTCTGTGCAAACCACACTTTCTTTCTTTCTTTCTCCCTTTTCATTTCTATTTTTTTTTTTTTTTACCAGAGCACTGCTCAGCTCTGGTTTATGGTGGTGCAGGGGATAAAACCTGGGACGTCAAAGCCTCAGGCATGACAGTCTGTTTGAATAACCATTATGCTATTTACCCCTGTCCTTATTTCTATTTTTTACTTGATAGAACCGAGAGAAATTAAGAAAGGAATGGGAGATAGAGAGGGAGAGAGAAAGATAGACACCTGCAGTCCTGCTTCTTCCTCATAGGTGGGAAGTGGGCACTCAAACCCCAGTCCTTACATATGTGTGTGCACTCAACTGGGTGTGCCACTGCCCAGCCCAAGAATATGTTTTTTTTTTTAAAGCTCACTGAAAGCCTGTGTAAACATTTCCTCTGAAATTGTGGGGCAGATGAACCAACTCAGTGATATTTTCTTTCAATTTTAATGTTTATTGGTCTTGGACACATCTTACTGTGCCTTCCTCCCACTTTTCCAAATCACCTTATGGAGGAAATAATGATTTACGAGACAGTTGATGTCACATGAGTACAATTTATCTCCCTGTGACAGGTGTTTGCACACCACTCCAATCACCAACTGACATCTTCCTCCACCATCACGAATGTTTGTGAAATAAATGAATAAAGTAAATTTAAAAAAAATGATTAGTGCTATAAATTGGGAGGCCAATTACCAGATGATGTCACTCATAGGTGTGGCTTATGAAATAAAGCAATGAAAGATACAGGGGGAAGCATTCATAAACTGTGATCTATTGCAAAAGATGCCAGGACTCAAAAGGGGGAGCAGATGGGAGGTTGAAAGGGCTCTGGGGGCCCAGAGCCCTATGGTAGAAGGAGCAGACAGTTTGGTGGAGGGTGAGGCATGATGACATCTATTTGGGGTGAGGAAAAACTGCACCTTATGTGACAACAGTCTTACACAGCAACATTTCCTCAATAAAGAAGAATAGCTTTATTAAAAATAATTTAAAGTAATCCTGCTCTGTTTTTATTTAGTTTATCCAGAGTTTCTGGTTATACTGAAAAAACTCATCATTTTGAATCAAATATCTAAGAATGACCTTGCAATCCCAGAATTTATTTATTTATTTATTTTTCATATGCACTCATGTATTTTTATGCAATCCCAGAATTTAGAGTTTGCAGGTATCAGTGTAGTGGAGAGAAAGAGACTGTGTTCTGTCAACACTTTTGAACCAGCTTGCTCTCATCAGAAACCAGGTAATATTCTCCCAAGCACTTTATGTACATGGATTCATCTCAGCATGTTTTAACTAGATTAACTTGTGTAAAGGTGTTTGGGGCAGGTTCCAGGGGCAAGCAGCAGCTTCTCTATTCCCGGCCCATACACTCCTCCCAGGTCTGCCTCTCCCACTTAGTCTCTATCTTCAAATCCCAGTTTTGTCAATAGCTGCATGGTTTAGGCCCAGAAACCCTCTGAGTTAATACCTCATCTGTAAGATGAGAGTGAGTGAGTCACCCCTTGTACCCCCTAAACTCTCCCAGCAGAGACCCCTCTCACTTTGTTGGAACTTACAGATCTGGAAGTAGTCTTCCCCATAGCTATTTTGAGTCTCCTGAGGCAGCCGCTCCCACAGCTGGCGCATGCGATGTTCCAAGCTCTCCTTGCCCAGAATGGAGGTGCGGTAGTTTCCTGGCTCAATGATGCTGACCTTCACTCCAAAGTAATGGAGCTCACGCCTGGGAAAGAAGAGTCGGACTCAGTCAAGAGCCCCACAATACAGTCAATCAAGGGGACTTAACAATTATTAACATTTATACACCCAATGAGGGGCCATGTAAATACGTCAAGCATCTACTGAAAGAGATATAAAAATACATCAGTAGCAACACACGAATAGTAGGAGACTTCAAGAGTCCCACAATAACAAAGGTTCATTGCTGAGAGTCTCTATGTACACTTCTAGAGGGGAATGCTCTAGGAACCTGGAGACATGCTCTCGCCCTTGCTTTAGGCCAGATACTGCCTTCCTGCAAGTGAGCCTTGCCTTAGGGCCTCAGCCCTACTTCAAGCCTGGTCTAATTCACATTAGACAAGTCTGCCAGGAAATGTCAACAGTGATATACCCCAAAGTCTAACCTCCTGCCAGGGCCCTTTTGCTTACCCCCAGCTAGTACCTACCTATGGAAGGGAATGTGGAGGTGTCTGTGCAAGATTTGGAGTTTCCGTGGAGGCTCTCCCATTGGATTATATTGGTCTCTAGATTTTCTGTCTATTGGGGGGATTCTCATTTCTACTTCCACAAACCCAGAGAGAGTTTTATTTATTCTGGTACAGCTAGAAAGAGGCAGGAAAATAATCCTCTATTGCCACCTTATGCATTCTATTGGTCCTTGAAAAGGCCCCTTAAGGGGCCTTCCTCCTGCTACTGTTTGAACTTCCCAATTTCAGAATTCTGCCACCTCAAAGTGACCCCCTTTCTTCTTCTGAGTTGAAGCTATGGTCAGAAATTCTTTCCGTTTCCTGCTTACCTGATGCTGTCAGAGAAGGCCTCAACACCAAACTTGGAGACACAATAGCCACCACCTATCATAGCCACACGACCACCAGAGCTGGACATATTGATGATCCTGCCTCGAGCTTTCTTGATCATTGGCAGCATGTGGAGGGTCACATCAATCGTTCCCACTAGGTTCACATTGATCACCTTCACAAAGTCCTCCTTGGTCAGCCATTCATTGGGGCCACTGGGCAGGCCCACACCAGCATTGTTAACCAGGGCCCAGAGGCCTAGAAGTGAGACAGAGGGAAAAGAAAAACCATGTAGAAATCATCAGGGTCTCTGGAAAAACACCAGCATCTGCTATCCAATCAGTTTAAGGAAGCTGAGGATTGTGGGACAGGGGCCCAAGATACATAGTGGCCAGGCTGAAGGCGTGGGGTATGACACTTCAAGCCTGAAAGATGTTTTCTTGTTCGTTTGTTTTTAACTAATAATATTTTGCTAATGGGACAGTTTGTGATTCACATTTTTGCAGCCAAATGGACCTCAGACCAGCTAAAATTCAGGCTATTATATCTAAATTATTAGCTCTGGGGAGAGAGATTCTTTTTAGATCAATGATTTGATATTTGAATTCTTTTCTTTCTTTCTTTCTTTCTTTCTTTCTTTCTTTCTTTCTTTCTTTCTTTCTTTCTTTGTTTCTTTCTTTCTTTCTTTCTTTCTTTCTTTATTTCTTCCAGGGTTATTGCTGGGCTCGGTGCCTGCACCACAAATCCACTGCTCCTGGAGGCCACCTTTTTCCTTTCGTTGCCCTTGTTTTCTATCACTGTTATTGTTAATATTATTGTTATCATTGTTGTTGGATAGGACAGAGAGAAATGGAGAGAGGAGAGGAAGACAGAGAAGGTGAGAGAAAGATAGACCTGCTTCACTGCCTGTGAAGCGACTCCCCTACAGGTGGTTAGCGTGGGGAGCTGGGAACCGGGGTCCTTGCGCGGGTCCATGAGCTTTGGGCCAGGTGCGCTTAACCCCGTGCGCTTCTGCCCGCCCCCCTTTCTTTTTTTAAATATGTATTTATTTTCCCTTTTGTTGCCCTTTTTTAAACTGTTGTTGTAGTTATTATTGTTGTTATTGATGTCGTCATTGTTAGGGCAGAGAAAAATGGAGAGAGGAGGGGAAGACAGAAGGGGAGAGAAAGATAGACACCTGCAGATCTGTTTCACTGCCTGCGAAGTGACTCGCTTGCAGGTGGGGAGCCGGGGCTTGAACCGGGACCCTTATGCCGGTCCTTGCGCTTTGTGCCACGTGTGCTTAACCTCCTGCTCTATTGCCTGACTCCCTCTTCCCCCCTTTCTACTCACCTAAGTATAAGAAACCAACTCCATTTTATTTCATTCCTTACAAAGATCAGTCAGTCCATCCATTCACACCCTTATCCATTCATTCACGTATCTAATTCTGTGTCAGCTAAAGGAAGGTTCTTAGAGACAGAAAATGAATAAGACAGGGCCTTTTCTCTTAACAAACTCACAAAACCAAGGAGGGAATAAATAAATTTTATAAATAAAAAAACAGAAAAAATTTAAAGTAAATAATTAAGGCCCAAGTAATAAAGGATTTCTGTCAGGTATTTAATTGAGTTGGTAAGAATGGAGAGAAATAATGGTAAATGCTGTGTCTCAGCTCTTCAGGACTGAGGCTCTAGGCACCTGGAGTTCTAGTACTGGTTCTGCCTCCAGTATTGGACTATTACTTCCCCTCTCTGGGCTGTAGGGTTATTCTCTTCTCCTCACCCTCACCACAGGACTGCTCAGCTCTGGTTTATGGTGGTGCAGGAGACTAAACTTTGGTACTTTGGAGTCACAAGCCTGAAAGCCCTTCTCCCCTTTCTTTTACATAATCATTATACTGTCTCCCTTGCCCTGCATGGCCTTTGTGGACTGGACTAGAATATTTATCTCTAGGTTTTTTTTTTTTTTTCCTGATAACCTTCCATTCTGAACCCCACGAAAGAGGTCAGATGAAGTAATGCTTTTATTAGTCTGATATACTGAGTTTCCACGTAAAAGTTCACCTGGGGAAGGGTGTTTGGTGTTTTAAAAAATACCAGAAAGTCTCTAAATCATCCTGAAGAACGTTTTCCAGATCTTTCAGGCGTTCCATGAACCCTGCTGTGACTTCATCTGTTTTCCTCCGCCCACCCACCTTCTTTCCTGACTTCTTGGCTGTTCCTCTGTATACACTTTCCATTGTTTACTGAAGGTAGATATGGATCTAAGTACCACTCAACCCACTTTTTCACCTAGGTTCCCTCTACACCCTATCTCTTTGCCTGCTTCTGATTAGAAGTGTGCCAGGGAATCAACTGGCTGGCAGGAGCAGAACCTTCCCAGCTGGGGAGACCTCTTGCTCAACAGAAGAGTAAACGATGCTCCTGTGAACCAAAAGTCTATAGAAGTCAAATGGCCTCTGCCTGTGGAAAAGGACACACACTCACTACCACCTCTAGTGGAAACAACTCTGCCTTCTAGGGAACCAGGACAACCTTTCATGCATGTACTATTTTACTATTCAATTTTGGATGGCTTTTTTTGGGGGGGCAGGTAGGGGGGAGAGACACCAGGGCACCAAAGTTTCTCCTAGGCTGTGGCATTTCCATGGCAAGGCAGGAACGTTAGCAGGTGAGATATCTCACCAACAACTCTCTATTTTTTACCCCTCTTGAAAGAGCAACTAGAGAACTGTGAGGACGATGTTGACAGTGTAGGAATGTGACAAAATTGTCATGTTAAGAGATTCTCAATGACACACACACACACACACACACACACAAAAGAAAGCATGTAAAAGTCCCTTTTCTCAGTACTTCCTAGACCAAGGATGCTGTCCTGTGTGGTAGACAAAATAATGTCTGTCTTCCCCTAGTACGTCCCCATGCTAATCCTTAGAACCTCTGAATATGGTACATTAGTGGCCCGTGGAACTAAATTTGCTGACCCACTGACCTTAAAATAGGAATATTAGCCTGGATTAACCTAACAGAGTGACAAGGGCCTTACTAAGGGGAAGAAGGAGTAGAAATAGAGAACCAGGGATGGTGATAAAGCTCAACATGACCTTGATGGCCTTGAAGACAGAGGCAGAGTTCATGGGCCATGGAATGCAGCAGCTTCTAGAAACTAGAAAAAGTTGTGAAATTGAATCCACCCCCTGAACCTCCAGAAGGGACACTGCCCTGTCTACACCTAGATGATAGCCCAGGAAGACCCATTTGGGACTCTTGGCTATCAGAACTACAACTTAGTAAATGTGGGTTCCTTTAAGCCATTCATTCTCTTTGTGTTAATTTGTTATAATAGCAACAGAAAATGAATATATCCAGTGGATCACTAGTATAAGTAGCTCGAAGTTGAATCAGGGTGTTGGTCAAGGCAGTCTATTGAAAAAAGAGACTCAATCTTGCTGAATTACTCACTAATCAATGCAGTCCATAGCTAATTACAGAGACTTGATAAAAACTAGACCAGACACTGTTCTTGGTACTAAGGATGTGTAGTAAATAGGAGACAGAAAGTCCTGCTCTGGGAAGTTAGCAGAAATAGCAGACTATAAATGTGTTGTGTATTGCTTAGCAGCAAATGCTAAGGAGAAAACTAAAGCAGGAAGTTACTTCTGATGCATCTGGGACACCAGGACTCTCCTGGCCTCACCTGTGCATGGCCCGTGACATAGTTACATTAGGAGTCAGGACTTCCTGCAAAGTACTCTTACCACAGCAGGATGTTTCCCATCCTGTTCCTCCCGTTCTTGTGTGTTCACACCCCTGCATGCAGGAGGTTCCTAGGTGGCTCCCCACCCCACAGCTTGCTTTCCCAATAGGAGCATCCACTCTGATGTAACCACTTACCCTGAATTCAATACAATAGCCAAACTGGGGTGAGGAGGAGGACAAATCCTCCCTCCACCTGTCTCTCTCCTTCTAGCCTCATACAGTCACGAAGAGAACATGAGGATGGGCATATAGATGAGAGGTAATGCACAGAACTTGCATGTCAGATGATGCAGTTTTTTGATTTTGGCACAACTGTTAGCCAGACATGCTCAATTTCCTGTCAGAACACACAAACAGGTCAGTCAGTGGCACACTCAGTTGAGTGTGTACGTTACTATACACAAGCCCTTGCTCCCTACCTGCAGATGAGATGCTTCACAAGAGATGAAGCAGGTCTGCAGGTGCCTATCTTTCTCTCTCCCTATCTCCCTCACCCTTCTGTATGTCCTATCAAATAAAATAGAAAGGAAAAAAAAAAGACTCTGGGAGCTATGAATTCACAGTGCTGGCCCCAAGCCCCAGTGATAACCCTGGTGGTGACAAACACACACACACACACACACACACACACACACACACACACACACACACACACACACACAATGTTTCCATTCAGGGGATTCAGCTTCATGTTCCCTCCCAATCCCACAACTAAAACCCAGTAAGAAACATGCTGCCGCTTCTATAGGAACTGATAGTTAGGAATGCTGGACACAGAATATATCTCCCTGCTTTCTCTGAGTTTCTGGGAGAGAAAACTTCTTGGGAAACTACTTTTTGTAAATAAGCCACAAAGTGGTTTCCAATCTCACTTGGACAGAACCACAGCCCCTCTCTCCGCATCACCTCCCTTGCCCCAACTGAGCCACGGGGGGGGGGGGATTTGATAACTGACAGTTGTCTGTGGGAGAAAGACAGAAAGACAATCTGATGATGCTTGTTGCCCCACCTTGCTCGCCCACTTGGCACCTCACCCACTGGGCTGCTGCCTGGATGCTCTCGGATTTGGTGACGTCCAGTAGGAAGGCCTGTAGTCGGTTGGAGGTATCCTGCAGAAGCTTCTGGGCCCCCTCCTCAGTGAGGCAAGCAGCTAGTACCCGCATGTCCCTGTCAACCAGCTGCTTGGCCAACAGGTTCCCAAAACCCGAGTCACAGCCAGTGATGACGACATATTTGTCTGAGAGATTACGAACCACATTGCAGTTCTTGAACCAACGGTATATACAGGAGAGGTCCGCCATAGGGCAGGAGCAAGGTGACAGCCAAGATGGACCAAGCTCCGGAGACAGCAGGAGTTGCTGGTCCTCTGAACCACAGTCTGCTGGAACGACTGGAGCAAAGCACTCTCTTCCCTTAGCTGATGACAGGCACAGGGCTCCTGGGTGAGCCACTATAATTTTTATAGGTGGATACATCACCACACCAATCAGCTTGGATGCAAGAAATTCAAGTCCAACCTGAAGCCTTGTCACCTTGGACAGATGAAGACTGCTGATGTGGAGGAATGTGGCAGGAGCGGGAAAGACCCCAGTGGCAATGCTCGTGTCAAGTGATGGTTCATGTGGGTGGTCTGAGCAGGCTACTGAGGAAGGAGAACTCAGTTCAGTGTGCTTTCTTACCTCCTGAAAAACAAAGCAAAACCACTCTTGGCCCAGGGATGAAAAACAGTTGTAGCGTGCAAGCTATGTAAATGAATATGTATGCATCTGTGTATGTCCTTCAAACTTATTTTTTCTTTCATTTCATTCTTTTTCTTTTACTTTTCCCCTTTTTTATAAGCTCTTGTGTCAATGGATGATTTAAAAAATTTTTATTAGTGTTTTACAAATTACAAAGTAACAGGGGTACAATTCCACTGTTCCCACTACCAGAGTTCTGTATCCCCATTCCCTCCACTGGAAAGTACAGTGATTCTTCCCAGGTCACAGATATAGGATGGCTATTATTTCTCTAACTGTTATCCTATCTATCTATCTATATATCTATCCCCATTTTTCCTTTTTCTTTTAAAAACTTATTTATTTATTTAATGAGAAAGTTAGAAGGAGAGAGAGAAAGAACCAGACATCACTCTGGTACATGTGCTGCTGGGGACTGAGCTTGGGACCTCATGCTTGAGAGTGCAACGCTCCATCCACTGTGCCACCTCCTAGACCACTATTTTTCTATGTTCTTGAAAGTCTGACTTTCAGTAGATCCCAGGGGACCTCCTTGCTACCTGCAAAACCCGAGTCCAGTAGCAAATGGTCAGAGGGAAGGGAGATCAGGAGGCGAAGTGCTTCTTAGGTGTGGGCCTGACAACAGGTAGATCCACTGATGGCAGAAAAAGTCAGGATGGGAGACACTTTGGGGCATAGGGAAGGAAGGCAGTTGAATAGAGTTCAACCTGAAGTCCAGCTAGATGATGAGGGGGATCATGAGTTCCCTGGGCAGTCAAAACAAGGGCCTGGAATTAAGACCTTGGTTCCGAGAGAGAATGAGATACGGGAGAAATGAAGCACTGGCGGGCAGAAACTTGAAAAATGGTTAACTTTGAGACTTAGAAGAGAGGGCAAAATTCCAGGTCATGGGGTAATGAACTTGCAAAAAGGTAGGAGGGAAGTTGGTAAAGAAGAGGAGACAGAAGTATGAGTGGCAAGGGAGTACACCCAGAGTTGAGTAAGATGTAGTGACAGAATGATGCAGGAGTCTCCCTTGGTTCTAGTGTAATCATTCTTTAGGATGAGCCTGCTTACTTACTCATCTACAGGGACTCAGGGCCAGTAGACCATAACTGCCCTGTCCAAAATAGCTGACACTGAAGTGGACCCCAAAGTTCTCTGGAATAAAGGGGCTAAAGGATACATCTCTCTATGTCTGTACTGTGAGTAGTCAGTTCCAGAGTCAGTGCAGTTGTCAACCTTGGGCAAGCCTGGCAGAATTTGTACATTCTTTATGTCAAAGGTGGTGGGAGTGGAGATCAGATCAGAAGCAGTCTCTGACGATAGACCCAAAGTTTGTGTGGGATGGAGGTAATAAGAGGTAGAGTTGACCCTCATCTGTTTAATACCCAAAGCCTAGCACCTCCCACACTGTACTGGGGAGAGGCTTCCCAGGTTAGTTTGCTTCCTGGGTGAGTGAAGGGGGAGTGCTGGCTGGGAGAAGTCAGACAGTGTCACTCAAGGGATGACAGCACATTCCAGAGGCTTGGGAATATGATGTTCCCTTTCTAGAGCAGATAGGTGAGATCCACAGTCTGCCCCTGGGCCTGGAAATGAATCATTTGGAATTTCCGCAAACAGGTTTGGGCCACCTTTTTCAGGCTTCTCCGCTGACCACCATCCGAGGCAGTGCTCTTCTGGGCTAGATCCCAGCATTGAAACACACAGGCCATTACAACCATGCTGATGGACCTAGAGGCTGCTGCACTAGTGAAGTAAGTCTGGTGAACAGAGACAAGCACTGAATGATTTGGTTTATATAGGGCACATAAAGAGACAAAACAAATGAATAGACCAAATACAGAAAAATAAATGTTTGGACTGTAAGAACAAATTAGCGGTTACTAGAAAGAAGAGAGCAAGAGTGCATGAGGAGTAGAAGGGGTCAGTTGTATGGTGAGGGGGGAGAATTACACATTTAGTCATAAACTTAATATCGTATATACAAGTGTTGGTTTATAGTCTGATGGTGTACACCTGAAATCTACATAATCTTTTTAAAATTTTATTTTATTTAAATTTTTTATTTATAAAAAAGAAACATTGACTAAGCCATAGGATAAGAGGGGTACAACTTCGCAAGTTCCCACTACCAGAACTCTTTATCCCATCCCCTCCCCTGATAGCTTTCCTATTCTTTAACCCTCTGGGAGTATGGACCTAAGGCCATTGTGTGATGCAGAAGGTTGAAGGTCTGGCTTCTGTAATTGCTTCCCTGCTGAACATGGGCTTTGACAAGTTGATCCATACTCCCAGCCTGTCTCTCTCTTTCCCTAGTGAGGAAGGGCTCTGGGGAAGTGGAGCTCCAGGACACATTGGTGGGGTTATCTGTCCAGGGAAGTCTGGTCGGTATCTATATAATATTATAGTAAATTGCCAAATACTTGCCTCTAGGCAGGGCTTGGCTGGGCATTTATGCCCACATGATTCCACATCACTCTCTGCAGACTCCTCCCTTCCCTCACAACTCCCCCTCATCCCCAAGATAGAAGGTGAATGACAGAGAGAAAGAAACAGGGAGATGAAGAGAGACACTACTGCCTGTGAAGTTTCCCTACTGCATGGTGTTCCCATATGGTGGATGGGGCTTGAATCTGAGTCCTCTCACATAGTGTGTGGCCCAGGAGGTGGTGCAGGGATGGCCCACAGGATTTGCAAAGTTAGGTCTCATGTGCATTCCCAACACAGTACATGGCAGAGTGTTGCTCTCTATCCCTACCCCCTGCTCCATTAAGAGATAAAAAATATTTTAAAAATAAATAAGTAAATAAAAGTGAAGCTTTAGTCAGAGAAACTACTTTATGATCTGAGGGTGAGGAGATTAAGAGTTCCTAGACCACTCTCCTGACAGGGTTGACAGTGCAGCCCACTCTCAAGGGTGGACCAGCTTCCCTGCTGGACCGGAACTTGGAGTTTGAAGGTGTTGAGAGCAAAACAGCAGATGGCTGGGAACACAAAGGGGAAATGGAGCCCAAACTACAAATGAATTCTTCTGAAGCTTTCTGGTAGATTAGTGTCTGCATTCCAAAACATCTTTAAAGGGACAGTATCTAGTTTTTGAAAATGCATCCCTCATTCTTCTTGACAGCTAATAGTCTTTTTAACACATTTAAGTATAAAGTTCACGAAAATGTTATAAAACTACTAATAATTGGGGGTCGGGCGGTGGCGCAGTGGGTTAAGCGCATGTGGCGCAAAGCGCAGGGACCGGCCGTAAGGATCCTGGTTCGAGCCCCCGGCTCCCCACCTGCAGGGGAGTCGCTTCACAGGCGGTGAAGCAGGTCTGCAGGTGTCTATCTTTCTCTCCCCTTCTTTGTCTTCCCCTCCTCTCTCCATTTCTCTCTGTCCTATCCAACAACGAATTACGTCAACAAGGGCAATAATAATAGCCACAACGAAGCTACAACAAGGGCAACAAAAGGGGGAAAAAAAAATGGCCTCCAGGAGCGGTGGATTCATGGTGCAGGCACCCAGCCCAGCAATAAAGAAAAAAAAAAAAACTACTAATAATTGTTATATATGTTATAAAAAATAAATGTTATAAAACTAATAAATGTTATGCAACTAATAAATGTTATAAAAACTACTAATAATTGTGACTATTCTCAGCTATGACCCATGATCTCCTCCCTGAAAAAAAATTATGTTCTAATTTTTTCAGGGTAGGGGTTTATCTGAATAATTTAATACAATTGTAGCAATGTATAAAATGAACAGCAAGCTTCTTGAGACTTTCTTGAGATCTTATACTTTGTTTTGGATTTTTTTCACATGGATTTTTAGAAGAATTTTTATTCTTATGGTCTGGGAGGTGGCACAGTAGATATTACACTGGATTCTTAACCATGAGCTCCCAAGTTTAATTACTGGCAGCACATGTACCAGTGATGTCTGGGTCTCTCTCTCTCCTCCTATCTATCTCATGAATAAATAAATTCTTCTAAAAAAATTCTTATTTTTTCTATTTGTCAGGTGGACTATATAACTTTTCATTTTTTAGCCTTTTTCTTCTTTCTTCTGGTCACCAAACATTTATGCTTTGGTGGCCTTCTCCATGGGAAGAGAGATGACTTTTTTTTTTTTTGCCTCAGGTGTCTTGTCTCAGACAACAAAGCCTTCTTTATATTTTAGATGCCTTAATAACACATTTCTAGTCCATCACCTTAACCACTCGGCCACAACTGCATTAATATTATAATAATACATTTCACACACAATTGTTTAGTGTGTCCACTGACTTCCTGTAGACCCCTTATTAGGTACATCCTGCAGGGCCAGGAATGTAGAACACTCTCAGAGGAGAGCTTCCTGTGACACAGCAACTGAGGCTGCTGGGTCACAGTGGGTCATCACCTTCTCTCCTTTGTCTCTGTCCACAGTGCAGTGGGGACATCACTCCCACCAAGCACTTTTATCCATTTCTAATCCTTCCCAGAACCAAAGCATAGGCTGGGAGGTGAGGGAAGCAGCTGCTCACATCCTCCATGTAGGGGTGCTTGGGGAAGCAGGAGGGCCATGAAATTACTCAAGAAATAGGGCACAAATGTGTGCTCTTGGATGCTTGCTGCTGAGCCATAAATCTGATAAATTATTCCTGATTTCCCCAGAATCCTGTGCAATGTCTCAGGAGAAGGTGAGGAAGACGGGTATATGAGTTCCTCTGGTTGTATGAGAGCCCCTCCCTCTACTCTACTTTCTTGCCCCAGACCTCCCATCCCTCGCAGTGCCCACCCTTCCTGCTATATGCACCTCATTCCTGGGCTATAGAGCCTTGGAAGGCCTAGAGAAGCTATAGGAAGTGATGACATCCACCAGAAAGGTGGGTATATGGCTCATGGGCAGGTAGATGAGCTTGGCATCCCAACTAAGTGAGCACTGGGCATGGGGATGATGGAAACTTCACCTCTCCAGAGCCCTATCCACTAGGGAAAAATAGAAACAGGCTGGGTGTCTGGATCAACCTTTCAACATCCATGTCCAGTGGAGAAGCAATTATAGAAGCTAGAACTCCCAGCTTCTGCATCCCACAAAGAATTTTGGTCCATACTCCCAGAGAGGGAGAAATGTTAGAGCCAGAGGGCTCTGAATTCCAATTCCATCAGGACCAGGAGAGAGAAGAGGAAAAAGGAAAGACATTTGGAAATAGTAATAGGTGTAGGTTTAGGTGTTACTTAAAAAGGAAGGACAGGGGTACATAGCATAATGGTTATGCAAACAGACTCTTACTCCTGAGGCTTCAAAGTCTCAGATTCAATCCCCTGCATCACCATAAACCAGAGCTGAACACTGCTCTGGTTAAATAAATAAATAAAATTAAATTAAAGAAATATATAGGAAGAGAAGGCAGGACCACAGAAAAGTGAGATATATATACAGATAGATATAGAAATAAGTCAACCCATATCTGTAACCTTGGGAGAACCACTGCATTGATTCTTATTTTATTTTATTGCCTCCTAGGTAATTGTTAGGGTTTGGTGCCAGCGCTATGAATCCACTGCTCCTGATGGCCATTCCCTCCAACCCCATTTTTTTGGATAGGACAGAGAGAAATTGAGAGAGGAGGGATAGGTAGGGAAAGAGACAGAGACACTTGCAGACCTACTTTACTGCTCATAAAATGGGCCCCTTGCAGGTGGGGAGAGGGGGCTTACACCCAGATCCTTGCTTGAGTCCCTAGGCTTAGTATTATGTATACTTAACTGGGTGCACCACTACCCAGTCCCCAACTGCATCGATTCTTTAGTTTGTTTCTGTTCATTTGTTATGCCTGGATCTCTGTGTGTATAAAATGTAACTATATAGAGACAGACTAAGCTTGAAGCTTTTAGTTAACATTTTCCTGGGAGAAGGTAGATTGATCTGAGTTGTTGACATCAAAGCTTTGAAGGAGTCTGAGCACTTTGAGACTCTTCCTGGTAACTTCTGCACTTTTTAAATTTAATTTTTAAAATTTTATTTATTTATTTATTTTTGCCTCCAGGGTTATTGTTGGGGCATGGTGCCTCACTACAAATCCACTGCTCCTGGAGGCTGTTTTTTCCCTTTTGTTACCCTTGTTTATTGTTGTTGGATAGGACAGAGAGAAATTGAGAGAGGAGCGGAAGACAGTGAGAAGGAGAGAAATATAGGCACCTGAAGACCTGCTTCACTGCCTGTGAAGTGACCCCCCTGAAGGTGGAGAGCTGGGGGCTTGAACCTGTTAGCGAGCAAAAATCAAACCACCATCCACTGCAAGAAAGCAAAGATGTTTATTCACGAATTCGAATCCGGGTCGAGAGGTGACTGACAGCAGTCCACCAGGCTCGACCCTGAACAAGGCTCAAACCACACAATTTATAGGATTTCAGAATACACTCAGGGAGGGGGGAACACATCACCTTATCAACCTATATCCAATAATATGCTATAGAAAACGCGGAATCCAATCATTTCAAACCAGGCAGGAAGCGGGGTCCATTCAAAGCAAAGCGCGGGCTAATTTTAAACACTGCAAAATCACACAACCAATAAAACTTAGCCAGAGTATGGTCACCACATCCCCCTGTCATCCGCTGTAACCTTCTGGTAAACAGTTTCCTTGTGCAAAGGTCCTGATAAGCCTCGCCTGCATGCAGGGTCTTGGTAAACAGCTTGTGGTTTACTGATTAAGTCCTGTGGTCAGGGGGAAAGGGCAAGGAATTTCCCATCTCACACTATAAGAAACTAAACTAAAAAAGAGCTTCTAAAACTATTGTATAAAAAGAACTTTAAAAACTACTACCTCTAACAGAACCGAGATCCTTACACCGGTCCTTGAGCTTTGCGCCATGTGCACTTAACTCTCACCCGACCCTATAACTTCTGTAATTCTTTTTTTTTTTTTGAAAAAAGAATACTGAATATTTAATAATTGGATCTCACAGGTATAAGCTGATTTCAACACAACTATCTAGTCTTTTTCTTTCTTTTTTTATTTATAAAAGGAAACATTGACAAAACCATAGGATAAGAGGGGTACAAGTCCACACAATTCCCACCACCAGAACTCTGTATACCATCCCCTCCACTGATAGCTTTCCTAGTCTTAAAAAAAATTTTTTTTTCAGATTTTATTAATTTATTAATGAGAAAGATAAGAGAGAGAGAGAGAAAGAACCAGGCATCACTCTGGTACACGTGCTGCTGGGGATTGAACTCAGGACCTCATGTTTGAGAGTCTAATACTTTAGCCACTGTGCCACCTCCCAGACCACAGCTTTCCTATTCTTTACCCCTCTGAGAGTATGGACCCAGGGTCATTGTGGGATGCAGAAGGTTGAAGGTATGGCTTCTGTAATTGCTTCCTCGATAAACATGGGCGTTGATAGGTCGATCCATACTCCCAGCCTGTCTCTTTCTTTCCCTAGTGGGGTGGGGCTCTGGGGAAGTGGAGCTCCATGACACATTGGTGGGGTTGTCAGTCCAGGGAAGTCTGGTTGGCATCAGGCTAGCATCTGGAACCTGGTGGCTAAAAAGAGAGTTAACATACAAAGCCAAACAAATAGTTGATTAGTCACAAACCTAGAGGCTGGAATAGTGTAGATGAAGCGTTGGGGGGGCCTCCATTTTGTAGATAGTTAGTAGGCATATTTTAGTTATGTTCCAAAGGGCTTGTGGCTATACTAGTTTTTTTTTCTTTTTCCCCTGAGCCTGAAATCTGATATGCAGGTGGATCCTAGTTATTGTCTGGGGAGATGATGTCATAACTGGAAACTTTTGTAATTCTAACATAGCCCTTTGCCTTTCAACAAGGGCATAGGTTTGAGAATGATTAACACCACACACAATGTCTAGTCTGGCTTTCTGTGTCATGAAGAAGGCCAATATTACTGTCTGTGTGCTTCCACTAAAATCTCCACAGCTCAATTTTACACCGAGGAAGAAAAACTTGCATGCCTGGTAAGGCACACGCCAATTCAACTTAACTAGCTGGGAATATGAGTCACTTACTGACAATCCTTCCCCTGTGGAATTTATACTCAAAACATCACCAGAACATGGAAACAGTGAGTCAGGGCCTCAGGTAACACGGGATTAAAGAAATCCAAACACCAGACAGGAGATGCTCAGTTAATGTTAATAGAAAGTGAAAGATTTGGGTCTACAATGGTAGAATCTGAGGAAGCTATGTGGGCTAAGGTGCTGGAGGTGCAGAGTATGGAGGGTGGGAATTCTAAAGAGAGGGACAGAAAGTTTGTTGGTGGGAGAAGATGAGGCCCTAGGGAAGGGCCTCTGTCTCTAAGTCCTCAGCTTCTTGTCTTGTGTGTTCATCCTTGATTTGACTCTTTGACCCTAGGTGATGGCTAATTCTGGGAAGGAAAGACTGTTTTTGTATCTGTGGGAGAGGAGGAGGTGACATCCCTAATCAATACCCCCCAGCCAACTCCCTCTCCATATCATGTGATTCTTCCCTTCACCTTTGTGTAGGTATCTCATTCTTCCTCTCATAGACCCACAGCTAACTCCATTCCTCAAAGTCATGGTCACCATCAATTGTCCAAGTTGATGTTATCAATTTTATTTCAGACAAAAACAATTATAGAAACCCATGATTTAAAATTAAACACTGGCTGCTGTGTCCACAGCCAATGACCCTCTAGGACAACCCATATAGCCAAGCTCAGCTTGTCACTGGAGGCTGATAGTCAGGTGGATGGTAGCTTCTACCCACCAAAACTCTCAAAGGCACCTGATCCCAGGGAGGGGATTTAAGTATCTCAGGTCATTTCCCTCTTGTAAAAAGGAAAAAGATTCCAGGGAATATAACAGAGGAGGAGGTGAACATAATAGCGCAAGTAGAGCTGAGCCCCTCCAGCAGCTCACACCCTCCACAGTGAGATTCCCTAGGGAGGCAGGGTCTTGAAGTCAAATCCTTTAGTGTGCTCTAAATCAGGATAGGTATGTGGAGGATCCCTCTTCTTCAGTACTGAAATTTGTTTCATTGTTCTTAATACTTCTAGAATCCCATGAAATGTCCCAGAAGAACCTGAGGAAGGAAGATGGGAAAATATATGGGTTCTCGTAGACACATGGCCACACCTCCTTCCACCTATTTCTCTCCGCTTGTGGCATATACCCTCCCTCACACAGCACCCATATTACCTTATACTGCACCTTGACTTTGGTTACAGGGCCTTGGCAGGCCTTGGGTATCTCCAGGAGGCCATGGTATCCACCAGAAAGGTGGGCATATAACTCAGGGGCAGGTATATGAACTTGGCGTCCCAGCCAGCTGAGTATCGTGTGCGGGGGTAACAGGAGGTCAGGGCATGTTCCATGCAGTCTGTCACCAAGGACAGATCCTCATTATAATATTTTGCCTGCTGATTAATGGTCTTTATGCCTGTTCAAAGAGACAAACCATCCAATATAGCCTCAGTTGTCAATCTTCACCCAGGATCAACGCAAAGTAACACATTTCTGTGATTTCCTGAGCCCACCCAAAATCAATCCATAGCACTGCCATGAGTTACAGTTGAGTGTGTCCCAAATATTACTCAGCATAAACAGCACAATAAGAATTTCTGACTATTTCTGGGAGCATGTGCACTGTATAAACGGGGTGCTTTATTTTTATTTTATTTTTAAAATTTTATTTGTCATTAATAATTGGTTACAAGATTTTAAAATTACAATGTATAGTTCCACACCACACCCACCAACAAAGTTCTGGATCCCCACCCTACCACGTCTCAAAGATAGCCACTATAGTTCTCCAAAGTCTTAGAAAGAGTTTGTTTGCATTTGTTTAGTTAGGATTTCTTTTGGCAAGTTCATGTAAATCAGATCTCTAGATTCCTCATATGAGGGAAATCATCTGGTAGTTTTATTTCTTCTCTTTACTAACTGGGTACTTCAAAACTGCACCAGCCTAAGCACTTGAAAGCAGCTGCTCGCGCCGGGTCGAGCACACATCACCGCACAAGGACTAGGGTTCAAGCCCCTGGTTCCCACCTGCAGGGGGGGAGCTTCATGAATGTTGAAGCGGTGTTACAGATGTCTCTCTTTCTCTCTCCTTTTCTCTCAATTTTTTTGGTCTCAATTAAAATGAAAAAATGAACAGATATATTTGATAAGAGAAAGAAGGAGAGAAAAAAGAAAGCAGCTGTCCTAGCTCTAGCTTGTCACAAGACAGGGGGGTCTGCTTACCCCCCTGGTAAGCATCTCTGGTTACCCTGTGTTCCTACAAAATGGTCTCAGATGAGACAGTGGTCCAGGTCCAGGACATACGGATATGTATCTGACTGTCCTTCCACCTTATCCTGTGCGCTGAGTCAGACCTGCACATGGACCTGAGACAGCACAAAGCAGTAATGATGGACACAGACTTTCAGAAAGTGCTTTGCTTCCCTCCACCAGCCCGCTATCACTTACAAGAATTTAAGAACTTCTCCCCATAGACATCCTTGACCTCTGGTCGGGCCTTTTCCCAGGCCTTCCTGAAGTTCTCAGATAGATTCTCAGAACTGGTCAAAGGAGTCTTGAAGTAACCAGGCTCAATCATAGTCACCTTCACTCCAAAGGTGGATATCTCCCTCCTGCAAACAAGACAAAGGGGTCCGTGACAGGAGACATGGTAGGGAAAAACACATATAGGAAACGAATTAATGAAAACTATAAAATACTAAAGCAAGATCGAAGCGGATTACACTAGAAAGTAAGGGGCATCAAAGTGCAGAGTCTTGGGGAGAAGACTGTGAATATGACCAGCACGGCACATTTTTCAAAATAACACACACACTCACACACACTCACACACACTCACACACACACACCCTGAACTCTGCCTCTTCTGCTGCAGGCAACACTGACTGCTCTCTCCTCCTCCCCGTGTCTTACCCCCACCTTGATCTGTCCATTTATTTTCTTTCTTATTTTTTCTTCTCCTAGCTTACTTCTTTTTTATATTTATTTATTCCCTTTGTTGCCCTTATTGTTTTATTGTTGTAGTTATTGTTGTTATTGATGTCGTTGTTGTTGGATAGGACAGAGAGAAATGGAGAGAGGAGGGGAAGACAGACAGGGGGAGAGAAAGATAGACACCTGCAGACCTGCTTCACCGCTTGTGAAGTGACTCCCCTGCAGGTGGGGAGCCAGGGGCTCAAATCGGGATCCTTACTCTGGTCCTTGCGCTTCGTGCCACCTGCGCTTAACCCGCTGTGCTACTGCTCGACTCCCCTGTCCATTTAATTTCTGTGCCTCATTTCCTCCCCACTTTCTCCTGTATAGGTCATCTCTATGGTCATCTGTCACCTGTGTCATTGTAACTGTCTCCTAAGGAGTGCTCATCTGAATCTCATGACCCACATTCACAGCCATCTCCTGCCTCCCAATCAACAGAGTCTAAGGCTCATTTCCAGCAGCTCCCCTGCTGAACTGTCTTTGCTCAGTCCCACCACCAACAGCTTTAAAGGCTTTAGTCCATCTGGTGTTGCAGCCTCCGGAGCCCACCAACCAAGGCCATGGCCTATCACCAGCAGGTCAGAGCTAATCTTTACCCCAGTTATCCAGTAAGCATAGGCCACCAAGCATTACCTTTACTCCACTGACAATGGACTCTGTGAAGTGCTTTCTACTCTATTCTGTCAAGTTGTCTAGTCCCCAGGTTCTGACCCTTGTCCTCAGCTCTGTAGTCTCTTTGAACCTCTCCTAATTCATCTGGCTGTGATGTCCCATGGTTCACATGGCCACAAACTTTGTGAAGGATGGCCACACCATTTATGCATCAACCCCTCTCAGTTGTCAGAGCTTTAGGCCAGGGAACAAACAGATTGCTTCCACATTTACTAATGGTGCCCTCAATGTGCCTTGAGTTTGAGCGGAGTAGAGTAGAATCTCTATGCCCTTATCCAGGGCTTCCTGAGGCAGAATATCATGGGGATCATGTCTGAGAATATCATCATGGGCATCCCAATCCCTTCTGTTTCCTTGCTATCTCAGTTTGACCCTTAGCCTGGGCATGAGTGTGATGAATTAAACTCTGTATATCTGGGGCATTGTCTAACTCCCAGAAATGAGAAGTTTACCTCTCAGTGTTTATAACACGAAGTGAGAGAGGGGTCCAGAAGGAAGAAATGTGGGTATAGTGTAATGCTCCCTTGGTAAACAATCTCTGGAAGTAGAGACACATGAAGATCTGGTGGTTTCCGTTAAGGCCATACCTGAGTGTGTCTGAGAAGGCCTCCACTCCGTACTTGGAGATGCTGTAGCCTCCACCAAAGATGGCTATTCTGCCCAAGACACTGGAGACATTGACCACACGGCCCTTAGCCTTCCTCAGCAGGGGCAGCAGGCTCAGGGTCACCTCAATCACCCCCAACAGGTTTACGTCGATAATCTTCATGAAGTCCTGTCTGGCCAGCCACTCATTGGGTGCTGTGGGCATTGAGACGCCAGCGTTGTTCACCAGGCCCCACAATCCTGGGTACATGGAGGTGAGAGCAAGACAGTGTGTGTTCTGAGAGAGGTCACAGCCAATGGTCCCAAATACCCTCCCTAGTGAGGATGACGCTGATGTCGCCTGGGGTGTGGGGAGAGCATAGGAAGAGGGTCAGGCCCTGGAGCTGCTACAGACACACAGCCTGGTCTTCCTGTGCTTTATAAATGTCCCTACATTTCAGAGTCCCTGGACATCTGCTACACTAAATGCTCAGCAGCTAGGCAGTGGGTAGTAGGCAGGCTTTGAGGGAGAGAAGGAGATGGGGAGGGAGAGATAAATGGTAGTTGGGAAAAAAAAGGCTCTTTGAAGAGTGTAGGGTGTAAGCTCCTTTACTCTACCCCTGATATTTCAGTGTTGTCATTTTAAAAAATGGGTGCTATCAGGGCCAGAGAGATAGCCCACATTGTACAGAAAGTGCTTTGCCCCGAGAGTGACCTAGGTTCCAGGGGGGAAATTCTATGTTATCAGAGATAACTTTCTTTCTTTCTTTCTTTCTTTCTTTCTTTCTTTCTTTCTTTCTTTCTTTCTTTCTTACTCCATTCCTTTCTTTTTTTTTGCTATATCTTTTTAAAAATTTATTTATTGACAGTTTTTATCTATGGTGTCTGTCTGTCTTTCTTTTGAAAAGTGGCCAAAAGAACTGATTAAGCAGTTTTCTTCCTTTCTTTCTTTCTTTCTTTCTTTCTTTCTTTCTTTCTTTCTTTCCCTCCAGGGTTATTGCTGGGGCTCGTGCCTGCACCATGAATCCACTGTTCCTGGAGGCTATTTTTTCCCTTTTGTTGCTCTTGTTGTGGTTATTATTATTGTTGTTATTGTTAGATAGGACAGAGAGAAATGGAGAGAGGTGGGGAAGACAGAGAGGGGAGAGAAAGATAGACACCTGCAGACCTGCTTCACCCTTTGTGAAGCAACCCCCCTAAGGTGGGGAGCTGGGGGCTGGAACCAGGATCCTTATACTGGTCCTTGCGCTTTGCGACATGTGCGCTTAACCTGCTGCACTATGGTCTGACTCCTTCCCTTTCTTTCTTTCTTTCTTTCTTTCTTTCTTTCTTTCTTTCTTTCTTTCTTCCTTCCTTCCTTCCTTCCTTCCTTCCTTTCTTTCTTTCTTTCTTTCTTCTTTTCTTTCTTACTTTTCATTAAATTTTTTATTTATAAAAAGGAAACATTGACTAAGCCATAGGATAAGAGGGGTACAACTCCACACAATTCCCACCACCAGAACTCTGTATCCCATCCCCTCCCCTGACAGCTTTCCTATTCTTTAACCCTCTGGGAGTATGGACCCAAGGTCACTGAGGGATGCAGAAGGTGGAAGGTCTTGTTTCTGTAATTGCTTCCTCATTGAACATGGGTACTGACAGGTCCATCCATACTCCCAGCCTATCTCTCTCTTTCCCTAGTGGGGAAGGGTTCTGGGGAAGCGGAGCTCCAGGACACATTGGTGGGCAGTTTTTGAAAGAAGAGATACACATGACCCATAGACACATGAAATGTTCCACTTCACTTGCCATTAGAGAAATGAAAATCTAAACCATATGAGATTCCATTTTGTACCTGTGAGAATGGCCAACCATTAACAAAATAGGAAACGACAGGTGTTGGCGAGGTTGTGGAGAAAAATGGGCCCTTCTGCACTGCTGGTGGGAATGCAAACTGGTTCAACCCCTTTAGAAGACAGTATGGACAGTCAACAAAATAGTGGATTTACCTTATGACTTGGCAATATCATTCTTAGGCATTTACTCAAAGGACACACAAACACTTATCTAAAAGAACATATGTACTCTCGTGTTCATAGATGCATTATTCAGAGTGGCTAAAGACTGGAAGCAGCCTAAATGGCCATCAACAGATGAATGGCTAAATAGTTACGGGATATATATTCCATGGAATACTATTATGCAGTAAGTAAGATGATATTGTGTCCTTTGGGGCAAAATGCTGGATCTGGAGGGTGATTAGTCTTAGTGAAATAAGTATAGAGATGAAAGGCAACTATCAGGTGGATTCATTCATATGTGGAATCTAGAGAACTGATACATACGACCTTGCAAGCAAGCAAACAAACAAATAAGCAAGCAAACAAAACCCCAGAAGCATGCAAA
This sequence comes from Erinaceus europaeus, assembly GCF_950295315.1. Classification (NCBI taxonomy): domain Eukaryota; kingdom Metazoa; phylum Chordata; class Mammalia; order Eulipotyphla; family Erinaceidae; genus Erinaceus; species Erinaceus europaeus. The sequence goes on along the minus strand of NC_080168.1, from coordinate 107,194,206 downwards.
CTGTCTAAGACGTATGAAGAATATGGTGGTTATCTTTGGGAGGTGGAAGGGTGGGGACATGAACTTTGGTGGTGAGTCTGGTGGGGAACTATACACTGTAAGCTTACAATCATGTGACCCACTATAGTAATAACCCACTATAATGGCTTCGGAATATTGCATGAAAGTACGACTCTGTGGGTGGGTGGGGGATAGATTTTTAGCTCATTTGTAGGGGAGTGGGTGTAGGGACATACACCTATGATGGTGGGAACTATGTTAATTTATATTTCTATTCATCCTATTAAATAATTAATAAAAATAAATTTAAAAAGATTAAAAATATAAATAGTGGCCAGAAGGAGTGCAAGCAAGAAGCCCTAGTCCCACTAAAGAAAATAGAAAAGGAGGAAAATGAGGATATTCATTACCTGGTGACATAATTTTGAATCATTAGCAGGCACAGAACATGCTGGAACAACAGCCCAAACCTAGTTCTTCCCTATCCCCAGGGCCATCCACATAATCTACTAAATCTCCTGTACCCATATGCAGAAGGCAGCTCCACAAGGTATAAACATTTGACATTCATGAGTTAATGGAGAAATAGGAATTCTGGAAAAAGGACTTTCATCAGAGTCAATGCTCCCCTACACTACAGAATCCTGTGTTTAGAGGTGGGGACAATGGAAAAAGAAGAGACTCAGGCTGGTGAGATGGAGAGTTGAGGAAGGCTAGAATGACTTCAAATCCTAAAACACATGAGAATCTCTTCATGATATAAGACACAGAAGCCCCCACCCCAACTCCCACCCTAAGAGAAACAGGCTGGAGAAGGCCAGGTGTTACCTCTGTCCCCTACAAGCTCCTTCACCCACTGGGTGGCCTCAGCGATGCTCTCTGACTTGGTGACATCCAGGATGACCGTCTCCAGCCTGTCTGAAGTCTGGTCCCTCAGCTGCTCAGCCCCCTTCTCCGTCAGACATGCCGCCAGCACCCTCAAGCCTCGCAGGTCCAGCTGCCTGGCCAGCAGGTTGCCGAAGCCCGAGTCACAGCCCGTGATGAAGACGTACTTGTCTCGCAGCTGGCTCACCACCTGCCTCTCTCGGTGCCAGCGCACGAGGTGGTACAGGCCCACCAGGGCCACCATGCACAGCAGCCACATGCTTCACAGGAGATGACAGCCTGCGGTCAGAAAACAGACTCAGTACCTCAACCAGGAGCTCTGCACCTGCAGTCTTTCTCAAGGCTCCTTGGTGCACAGTTGTCAATGTCCCTCTTTATCAGTCTTCCTGGAGCTTTCTTTCTCCTCTTCCCAGTTTACTTCTCTAACTACTTGCAAGAGTCCAAATAACCCCTAGTCTTAGGAGGAAAATAATTACTGTCAAATATCCTTGCTCCTCTTATTCTGTGCAATCTCTGCAATCTAACTACATAGCTGACTCACCAAGATGAACACATATAATTTATGCTCTAATTCCAGGTCAAACTGCACCTGCAAGAGTTTGTGCCAACATCTTGGACTATGGTCTTCCTGCCCTCAAGCAATCTGTGGGGAATTATAAAACAAATTTACAAACTGACTCCTTGAGCTGAGGCCAATGTCTGGCCAGCACACAAACTTCCCCTGAGACAACCATGTTATTTTCACCCTTCAGTGATTAGAAAGAGAAGGCATTGTGTGTGAAGTTTCTCCTGTGACAGTAGTTCTGGGGAGGAGGGTTTGAAGACAGAAATGTCTGAAGAGGAAGAGGAAGTGCAGGAAGAGGAGGAAGTAAAATTACAGGCACTAAAGGGAAGGGAAAGACGGGGAGTCACAGGCAATCTAGACGTTTCTTTGAGTGGTTGGGAGGCTACTAGGACTCTCACGCAGCAGGTTTCACAGTGGTTTTCTCCATGTAGGGAGCCTGTCCCCAGTCACATGACATACCTCCAAGGTCTTTGCTCTGTACTGAAGCTTCCCCTGCCAACCACACCTCTACACGCAGATCTCACAGACTGATACACCAGGCAGAAAAGAATGACTTGAATCTGAATGTGAGGGGGAGGGATAAACCCAAGGGGAAGGACAAGACAGTAGGTCTGTTCTGTCAGGGTGATGATGCAAAGGAGGAAGAGTGGCCCTCTTAGGAGACAGAGAACGTAAGGGCCTAGACCTCAAAGCACCTTTTCGTTGGGGCCTTCATGTGAGAGGGAACTATTTCAGAAAGGGGTGGGGGGCAGGGCATGGAGAGTAAGGCAGTGACAGAGAATCATTTCCTAGGTCTAAAGTCACCCTCACTGTCACCTTACTCATTACAGGGACTGGAGTACACGAGATGCCCCAGGTCAAAGTGAGCTTTCCTCACATACTCCAGAGTTCAAAGTTACCTGGATTTATTTATTTATTTATTTTTGCCTCTAGTCACTGGGGCTCAGTGTTGGCACTACGAATCCACTGCTCCTAGTGGCTGTTTTTCTTTTTCTCTCTCTTTCATTTTATTTAACAGGACAGAGAAAATGAGAGGGGAAGAGGATGTAGGGAAAGAGAAAGATAGACACCTGCAGACCTGCTTCACTGCAGGTGGGGAGCTGGGGCTCAAACCTAGGTCCTTGCATGACTCCTTGTGCAGAGTACTATATGCACTTAACTGGGTGTTCCACCGCCTAACCCTGAGCCTGGATTTATTCAAGCAGACTATAAAATGAAGTAGTGCAGACTCTACCTGTGGTTGTGTACATGATCTCTACTAGCTGATTGCACCCTGGAAGTATGCCCTCATTGTGGAGGCCTCGACAAAGGGCACATCTGGGCTTGAGAATCCAGATATCTCTGATGTGTGGCTGCCAACATTTCCTCCTCTTAACAGCTGAGCAGAGGGAAGGAGGGAGGGAGGGAGGGAGGGGAGACGGGGAGCCCTGGAAACTCCTGGGAACTAGGAGAGAAGGAAACGCACCCTGTTAAAGGTTAGTCAGAATTTCTTCAGCAAAGAAAGTGTAGAATTTTTCTCATTGACTATAAATTTCTTGAATCATAAATTACAGGGACCTGTTGTTAGGTTTCTCTCAACTCCAACGCCTAAAATTCATATATGTGAATCTGGGTGTGTGAGTGGGACTTCGAGGAGCTCAGAGCACTGAGTAGGGGAACAGTGACAGGGACCCAGAAGACAGAAGCTATCATAGAGCCTGGGCTGACACTCACTTACTTGGAAACTCAAGGGCCACAACAACACATTCTCCAGAGGAACTGGGGTGGACCTGTCTTGGCCAATCCCACCTCCTCTCTCTCTCTATCAGAGCACTGCTCAGCTCTGGCTAATGGTGGTGCAGGGAATTGAAACTGGGACTTCAGAGTCTCAGGCATGACAGTCTCTTTGCATAACCATTATGCTATCTACACCTGCCCTCTTGGCCAGTCTCTATAGATGAAGGTTAATCTCCCATTCAGTCTTTTTTATTTTTTAAATTTCTTTATTGGAGGATTAATGGTTTACAGTCAACAGTAAAATACAATAGTTTGTACATGTGTAACATTTTCCAGTTTTCTATGTAACAATTCAACCCCCACTAGGTCTTCCTCCATCAAGTTCCGGGACTTGAACCTCCCCCACCAGAGACTTTTACTTTGGTGCAATCCATTCAGTCTTTTTTTAAAAAATTTTTTTAAAAAAAATAATTATTTTATTTATTTATTCCCTTTTGTTGCCCTTGTTGTTTTATTGTTGTAGCTATTATTGTTGTTGTCGTTGTTGGATAGGACAGAGAGAAATGGAGAGAGGAGGGGAAGAAAGAGAGGAGGAGAGAAAGATAGACACCTGCAGACCTGCTTCACCGCCTGTGAAGCGACTCCCCTGCAGGTGGGGAGCTGGGGTTCGAACCCGGATCCTTATGCCGGTCCTTGTGCTTTGCGCCACCTGCGCTTAACCCGCTGCTCTACAGCCCGACTCCCCTCCATTCAGTCTTGATAATGGCCTCTGCAGAAACCCTGAGGAGCAAAAGTAAGACACCTTTCCACTGGAGTAGATCAGAGTGTTCCTAGGAAGTGCTCTGAACTTCTCAGTAGGAATCCTGTTAGGGACTTCTGGCCAAGGTGGTGACAGATTAGCAGCCTCTGTTTGCTACTTATAGTGCCACCACCACAACAAAAACTACAGAATACCTCAAAAAACTGTCATGGAAACTAGTTTTGAACTCACACAAACTAACAACAAAAAAGCCCAGAATCCAGGTAGGGAGAATACAGAAAGAGTTATAACCAAGGTAAAATTTGTTGCTTGCCTTGATCCAGACCAATTGGCCAAGGTCACATACTATGGTCATCTGTATTTTTGGCTCCTTCTGCTAATACTGCCTCTGTGGTCACTATTCTGCCATAGTCATCAGCTGTAGGCCAGCAGCATCTGTGGTGACTGTCAGGTTCATCCCACTCCTGGCTCAGCCTATGGCAGTTCTGCCCACGTCAGGTTCAAGCAGTTTTCAGTTTAGTTTGTGCCTGCTTCAGTTAACTTGTATACAGTTTGTCTGGTTCCAGCAAGCCTCCTACTTCTGTGGCTGCCATCTGGTTCTGGTTAGGGCTCTATTACCTACTGCCTTAGTGCTTTCACAGAAAATCACATAATGGGAACACAAAATAATTTGTCTCATCAAAGAGGTCCTTGAGGATTAGGTGGGAAAGTGTTCCACCAATGTTTTCCTCGAAGTATTTGATAGTTTCTGCTCTAACATCCAGGTCTTTGATCCATTTGGAGTTGACTTTTGTTTCTGGTGAGCTAAAGTGGTTCAGTTTCATTCTTCTGCATTTTTCAACCCAGTTTTCCCAGAACCATTTATTGAAGAGAGTCTCCTTCTTTCATTTAATATTTGGACCCTTTTATAAAAAATTAGATGTTCACAGATGTGGGGGTTTAGTTTCTATTCCACTGGTCTGTGTACCTATTTTTGTTTTAGTACAAGGCTGTTTTGATGATGATGGACTTATAATATAGTTTGAGATCTGGGAGTGTAATGCCTCCAGTTTTGTTTCTTTTCCTCAAGATTTTTTTGGTGATTCTAGGTGTTTTCTGGTTCCAGATAAATGATTGTAATTTTTATTCTATTCTCTTAAAGAAGCTTGGTGGAACTTCGATGGATATCACATTAAATTTGTATATGGCTCTGGGGAGAATACTCATTTTGATGATATTAATTCTTCCAATCCATGAGCATGGGATGTCTTTCCATTTCTTGGTATCATTTTCTATTGAATAGTGACTCATAGTTTTTAGTATACAAGTCTTTCACTTCTTTGGTCAGGTTTAGTTCTTAGATATTTTATTGATTTTGTTGTCACTGTGAATGGGAGTGATTTCTGGATAACCTCTTTTTTGAACTTAGTGTTTGCATACAGAAATGCCATTAATTTTTGTACATTGATTTTGTAGCCTGTTATCTTGCTTTATTGCCTAATGATTTTCAGTAGCTTTCTGCTGGATTCTTTAGGTCTTTCTTTTTTTTTAAATTTTATTTATTCCCTTTTGTTGCCTTTATTGTTTTATTGTTGTAGTTATTATTGTTGTTGTCATTGTTGGATAGGACAGAGAGAAATGGAGAGAGGGAGGGGAAGACAGAGAGGAGGAGAGAAAGACAGACACCTGCAGACCTGCTTCACCGCCTGTGAAGCGACTCCCCTGCAGGTGGGGAGCTGGGGTTCGAACCGGGATCCTTATGCCGGTCTTTGTGCTTTGCGCCACCTGCGCTTAGCCCGCTGCACTACAGCCCGACTCCCTCTTTAGGTCTTTCTTTGTATACTATCATATCATCTGCAAATAGTGAGAGTTTAACTTCTTCCCTTCCGATCTGTATTCCTTTGATTCTTTTTTTCTTGCCTGATTGCTATGGCAAGAACTTCCAATACTATGTTGAAAGTAATGGTGATAATGGATAGCACTGTCTAGTCCCTTGTTGGGCTGGCTTCTCGAGCGGAGACAGACGACCCGGGACTCATGGTTGAGCTGTACGCAGCATTTCTTTCTCTCTTTCTTTCTTTCTTTCTTTCTTTCTTTCTTTCTTTCTTTCTTTCTTTTTTTAATAATTTATTTCTTTATTGGGGAATTAATGTTTTACATTCAACAGTAAATACAATAGTTTGTACATACATAACATTCCCCAGATTCCCACTTAACAATACAACCCCCACTATGTCATTCATCATCTATCATGGACCTGTATTCTCCCCACCCACCCACCCCAGAGTCTTTTACTTTGGTGTAATACTCCAATTTCATTTCAGGTTCGACTTGTGTTTTCTTTTCTAATCTTGTTTTTCAACTTCGGCCTGAGAGTGAGATCATCCCATATTCATCCTTCTGTTTCTGACTTATTTCACTCAACATGATTTTTTCAAGGTCCATCCAAGATTGGCTGAAAACAATGAAGTCACCATTTTTTACAGCTGAGTAGTATTCCATTGTGTATATATACCACAACTTGCTCAGCCACTCATCTGTTGTTGGACACCTGGGTTGCTTCTAGGTTTTGGCTATTACAAATTGTGCTGCCAAGAACATATGTGTACACAGATCTTTTTGGATGGATGTGTTGAGTTCCTTAGGATATATCCCCAGGAGGGGAATTGCAGGGTCATAGGGTAGGTCCATTTCTAGCCTTCTGAGAGTTCTCCAGACTGTTCTCCACAGAGGTTGGACCAATTGACATTCCCACCAGCAGTGCAGGAGGGTTCCTTTGACCCCACACCCTCTCCAACATTTGCTGCTGTTACCTTTTCTGATGTATGACATTCTCACAGGAGTGAAGTGATATCTCATTGTTGTCTTGATTTGCATTTCTCTGACAATCAGAGACTTGGAGCATTTTTTCATGTGTTTCTCGGCCTTTTGGATCTCTTCTGTGGTGAATATTCTGTCCAAGTCCTCCCCCCATTTTTGGATGGGGTTATTTGTTGTCTTGTTGTTGAGTCTGGCAAGCTCTTTATATATGTTGATTATTAAACTCTTATCTGATGTATGGCATGTAAAGATCTTCTCCCATTCTGTGAGGGGTCTCTTGGTTTGGGTAGTGGTTTCTTTTGCTGTGAAGAAGCTTTTTAATTTGATGTAGTCCCATAGGTTTATACTTGCCTTAGTCTTCCTTGTAATTGGATTCGTTTCATTGAAAATGTCTTTAAAATTTATGCTGAAAAAAGTTCTGCCAATATTTTCCTCTAAGTATCTGATAGTTTGTGGTCTAACATCCAAGTCCTTGATCCATTTGGAATTTACTTTTGTATTTGGTGAAATACAGTGATTCAGTTTCATTCTTCTGCATGTTTCAACCCATTGTTTCCAACACCATTTGTTGAAGAGACTCTGCTTTCCCCATGTAATAGTCTGGGGCCCCTTTGTCAAAGATTAGATGTCCATAGGTATGGGGCCTCATTTCTGGGTTCTCAATTCTATTCCACTGGTCAGTGTGTCTGTTCATGTTCCAGTACCAAGCAGTTTTGATGACAATGGCCCTATAATACAGTTTGAAATCTGGGAGTGTGATGCCTCCGGTTCTGTTCTTTTTTCTCAAGATTGTTTTGGCAATTCTAGGTCTTTTCTGGTTCTGTACGCAGTATTTCTTTATTCATGTAGAACGCAGCACAATCTAAGCCAAGCTAAGCTAAACTAAAACTAATATACTTGCCAAGTAGAGTGCAAACAGGATGTGATGTAGAGAGGGTGGAGAGAAAAGTGACTGGTGAAAATCAGGGTGTGACAAGAAGAGGGGGCAGAGCAGGCGAGAATTCTACCACTGAACCACCAATGCCCTGGAGGGAGGGTGGTGCTTAGTTAACAATGGTTATGTAAATAGAATACAGTGTTAAGCAGGGGGGATTAAACCAAATGAAACAGAAGGGGTTTTTAGAAGCAGAATTAGAAGCATACCAACAATCCCTGATCTTAGGGGGAATGCTTTCAACTTCTGTCCATTGAATATGATGTTGGCTGTAAGTTTGCTGTATATGGACTCCACTATTTTGAGTAATTTTCCATTTATTTCCATTTTTTATAGTGTTTTGAGCATGAATGGGTACTGGACTTTGTCAAAGGCTTTCTCTGCATCTATTGAGATTCTGTAGCCTCCACCAAAGAGAGACAGTCTGTCCCTAATTCTGGAGACACTGATCACACAGACTTTTGTTTTCCTCACCAGGGGCAGCAGACTAGGGTCACCTCAGTCATCCTCATGAAATCCTGCCTGCTCAGCCACTCATTGGGTGCTGAAGGCATTGAAATGGTAGTGTTCTTTACCAGGCCCCATGGTCCCGGGCACAATGGAGACAAGAAAGCAACACAGTGGTAAGTACTGAGAGAGTGATAACTATGATCCCCACTCTGCCTAGTGAAAGTGAAGTAGAGGTTGCCTGGAGGCATGGGGAGAACACAGGGAAGGGGGTACAGGCCCTGGGGCTGCTGCTGCCACACAGCAGGCTGATGTCTGGGGCTGTCATACAGCCCTGTCCTCCTGTGGTGTTACAAATGTCTCTACATTTCAAGAGTCACTGGACACTTGCAATCTTGAGTGCTCAGCAGTTCAGCAGTGGGTAACAGGATGAGAGGGAGCTATGAAGGAAGGAGGAGGAAAAGGAGTAACTGGAGTAGAGTGGTATCTCTTAGCCTTCATCCAGGGCTCCTTGAGACTAAATATAATGGATGTAGCTTTGTCATTTAACTATTCTACTTCTAGTTCTGCTTATTGTCTTTCTGTTTAGCCCTTGGCCTGGACATGCTTATGTTGAATCAAGGAGGAGAAGGGAGAAAAGGATGATGAGGAGAAGGAGAAAGAAGAGGAGGAGGGGGAGAGGAAGAGGAGTAGAGAAAAGGAATGATAGAACGTAAAAAGTCCTGAGAAGCATTTATTTATTTACTTATTTATAAAATGGAAATACTGACAAGGCCATAGGATAAGAGGGGTACAATTCCCACCACCAGAACTCCATATCCCATCCCCTCCCCTGATAGCTTTCCTATTCTTTAGCCCTCTGTGAGTATGGACCCAGGGTCACTATGGGGTGTAAAAGATGGAAGGTCTGGCTTCTGTAATTGCTTCCCTGCTGAACATGGGCGTTGATAGGTTGATCCATACTCCCAGCCTGTTTCTCTGAGAGGCTATTATTATTCAGTGCTAACTGAATAAACAGTGTTGTGATATGACAGCAGAGAACAGACATATGTGTGTCTATATTCTACATTAGTAGATAAGGAAAGTGCTGAAGAGAGCAGACATTTGCAGTTCTTTCTGCCCATGGGTACCCAATAGCCTCCAGGCTCTCATGCAGGGGTGTCCTACCTCATCAGACATAGGAATTGGCCACACAGAGGTTAACTGAAAGAATAGGTCACAGCAGAGAAGGGACTCTAACAAGGCAAATGCTATCAAACATGTAGCTCCATAAGGCAGAGCAAAGAAGCCCAGGCTGGTGAGCTGGTGAAGTGAGGAAATCTAGTGTGAGTTCAAGTCCTGAAATAAATAAGAATCTCCTCAGGACAGCAGATATGGGGTCTTCTCTCAGAAAGAAACAGGATTGAGAAGGCCGGGTGTTTCCTCTGTCCCCTGTGCATTCTGTTACCCACTGGGTGGCCTCAGCAATGCTCTCTGACTTGGTGACATCCAGGATGACCGTCTCCAGCCTGTCTGAAGTCTGGTCCCTCAGCTGCTCAGCCCCCTTCTCTGTCAGACATGCCGCCAGCACCCTCAAGCCTCGCAGGTCCAGCTGCCTGGCCAGCAGGTTGCCGAAGCCCGAGTCACAGCCCGTGATGAAGACGTACTTGTCTCACAGCTGGCTCACTACCTGCCTCTGTCGGTGCCAGCGCACGAGGTGGTACAGGCCCACCAGGGCCACCATGCACAGCAGCTACATGCTTAGTAGTGTCTATACTATTCCATCCTATTACTGTTTACACTGTGAAAGCAAGAATGGATTTAGGAGAAGAACAACAGTTCTGTTTTCTCTCTCTCCTTAATGATTTAATATTGATTCATAAGATTACTGGATAATAGGAGTACTATTCCACATCATTAACACCAGAGTTCTGTATCTCTATTCCCTTCAATGTAAGCTACATTACTTCTTGCAAAGTTGCAGATACATCTTATCTATTATTATTTTTTCATTTTTATCTATTTATTTATTTTTATTTAAGAAAGGAGACATTAACAAAACCATAGGATAAGAGGGGTACAATTCTGCATAATTCCCATAATCCAATCTCCATATCCCATCCCCTCCCCTGATAGCCTTCCCATTCTATAGCTCTCTGGGAGTATGGATCCAGGGTTGGTGTGGGTTGCCTATTATTTTTATAACTGTGTATTTTTAAATAAATTTGCCCATTTTTTTCCTATGGTCTGATCTTCTTTTCCTTTCCAAATCACACATACATCTATTACTACATTCAAATGCCCCGTCCTTTTTCCTCTTTTCTCTCTGGGTCCTATAAAGTTGGACTTCATAGCACTCCAACAGTTCTGTTCTTCTGATGATTGTAGGGAGGAGGAGGTCTACCCCCACACCTCCAGAAGACTGAGTACATGAGGAAATAACCTGAGAACACCTAAGTGCACATAAGTGACTCATGTGAAAAGGGACCATTTCAAAATGGGGGGGAGAAAAAGGGGGGAAGATCCAGAATTTATTTCCCATCTCTGGTATCACCCTCATGTCCACTTGTTCACTGATTACAGGGACTAAGGAGAAGTTCTGGAGAAGTTGAGCTCCTCCACCAGACACCAGACTCAAGACACCAGACTGCAACTTCCCAGAGACAGACACATAAACAGAAGCACAACCCATCCTGTACTGTACCTTTCTCTGCAGGAGCTGAACACAGATCAGGAACTACCACCACTCCTGCTGGCCTGCCGGTGGAAGCCTCAGCTTGTAGCAAAGATGGTCCTGATATTCAAAGTGTACCTGTTCACTGTGCCACTCCTGGCACCTCCTACCTGCATCTGCTAACAGCAGAGGGAGTCAGAGAAGTCTTGGCAACATGTTGGGACAAGAAGACATGCAACATATATCCATCCAGTCACCAAACCTGCTGAGGTAGTTAGAGTTTCTCTACCAGATGCAGGTGTAAAGTCTTCCTCAGTACCCACAACTCCTGAATCCTAAAAGACAGGTGCTGCAGCTGAATCTCCAAGTTCCCAGACCTGAGCTTCACTTTTGTGATTCTAGGATGCATATGAAGGCCTGGGGTGTGAGTGGGGCTGTCAGGGGCTTAGGGCACAGAGCCTGAGCTGGCACTAACTCACCTGGAAGCGTGAAAGCCCCAGCAAATCATGCTCCAGTAGAGTCCTTGGTGGATATGCCTTTAAATCTCTATTTACTTTTAGATACTGACCTTCCCACTTGTTTTGGGAGGAGCCTCTCCAAAGCACCAGGGCTGCATATGGGAGGTAAAGTCATGCACCATCAGATCAGATCATTCTTCCTTTTGTGAAATCCTGAAGTTTCTTCATAGAATCCCAGTCAGTGCTCTGCCATCTCCCCAACCATACCCACCTCTACTCAGGGTGGACTCAGTGGAGGAGAAGGCAGATGAAACAGAAAGTGGGAGCTGTCAACTCAGGGAGTGTGGGTTAATTGTGCAATAGGTTTCCAGTCCTCCACTATGCAGCTGCCACTTCATGTTGTGGGGCTCCCAAGATAGTGAGACACAACTGTATTTAGGGTCCCAAGGTCTAGTGTTGAGGGAATGATTATTTGGAAGAGGGAGTCTGCTGGACTAGCTTTGCAGGCTGGAGAGAGACGACTAGGAACTCATGGCTGAGCGGGAAAACAATCCGATGTTTATTGAGAAAAGAATCTGCATTTATACTTTCCAGGAAGGAAGTGGTAGGGTGGAAAAGGAAGTACGTAGGATAAGGGGGAGGAGTGGAAAAAGAGTGCGAACCAGTGGGGATTAAACCAGTGGAGATTAAACCAATGGGGATTAAACCAATGCCCTGCAGGCAGGGCAGGTCTCAGACAAAACAATGATTATGAAAATAGACCACAGCATTAAGCAATGCTGGGGAACCTGGCGTGATGACACAGATACAAACAGGAGCACAATTAGCCAAAGGAGAAATGATGACCAACAGGAGTCAGTGACTGTGTGATCTTCGGAAGGGACAGAACAGCAAAGGAGTGAGGACAGTTATACTCCCATGTATGTGCTCTCAGCCCTGTTCTGCTCCACCACTGAACCTGCTTCCCTGAATCAGGGGAGAAATATGGAAGGAAGTGGAGAGTGGAGGAGAGTTTTTTTTTAAAAAAAAAACCAAGGCGACAGGCAGTGGCACAGCAGGTTAAGCAAACACGCTAGGACCAGCGTAAGGATCCCGATTCAAGATCCTGGCTCCCCACCTGCAGGGGGGGGTCACTTCACAGGCAGTGAAACAGGTCTCTAGGTGTCTATCTTTCTCTCCACTTCTGTCTTCCTATCCTCTCCATTTCTGTCTGCCCTATTCAACAACAATAACAACAATACTACTACCAACAATAATGATAACAGCAATGATAAACAACAAGGGCAACAAAAGGGGAAGAAATAATCTCCAGGAACAGTGGATTTGTAGTGCAGGCACCAAGCCCCAGTGATAACCCTGGAGGCAAACAAAACAAAACAAAACAAAACAAAACAAAATGGTTGATAATTAGTAGTCCTATTTTAGTTATATTCCAAAGAGCCTATGACTATACTAGTTCTTTCTTTCTTTCTTTCTTTCTTTCTTTCTTTCTTTCTTTCTTTCTTTCTTCTTTTCTCTCTTTCTTTCTTTCTTTCTCCCTTTTTCCTGATTCTGACATCTGATATGCAGGTGGGTCTAAGTTATTGTCTGGGGAAATGATGTCATGGCTAGAAAAAGGACCAGAAAGCTGAATTGGAATTGTGTGGAGTTGTGCCTTTCTTATCCTATGCTTTTTGTCAATGTTTCTTTTTTATAAATAAAAATTTTAAAAAATCCAGTTGAGGCCTTGACTAGGATTACAATGGACTTCTTTCAGTGGCTTGGATGCTAGTCTTTAGAAAGTGGGCATGCTGTCAAGCTGAAATGGGTCTTAGATCCCATTTGAAGTCAGGACCCATCCAGAATGAACTTTGCCTGGACCCCAAGTACTGATAGTTGCAAAATATGCTGGGGTGAGATGACACTTGGGCCCAGTCCAAACCTCCTGAAGACACATAGACCTGTAAATTATAAACCATCTGTTTGTCAATTCTTTATTTTTTGTAGTTAATTTAATACATCTGCACCTTGTACACATTGCAAAAGATATGAAATCCAGGAGCTCTTTTATTAAAGGTGAAATTCCCATGTGCACTGCAGTGAGATCATATGCCCTATCAGGAAAGCTGGTCACTTAGGCAGCCTGTAGAGATCTGTGTCTGATCATCAGCTCACTGTGGGTTTGAGAATGGATGGCATCACCATATCTGATCTCAGGCTTTCTCTTCAAAAACAATGATATTATTTTTATGCAGTGTACTCATAAAGAGCCTATAATCCTTATTCTTCTAATTGACGGTTGAAAGAAAAGACACAGAGACATGTCTCTGCACTCTATTAAATGTGGTCCCACTCAGGAATCAGTCTACTATCTGCATGGCTTCCTCTGTGATTCCCCTATGTTCTTGAAGTAAGTATCTATACAATAAGAAGACATATCTTCAGGACTGTAGGAAGAACTGGTGAGAAAGGGAATTTTAGGGGAGCACACAGTAAGTGCACACTGGTATTCCATAAAAAGAAAAGACTGTGGTTTTCACTCATGATGCTCACAGAGAGAACTTTGGCTGGGGAAATGGGGCCAGACACAGTGTGGCAGGTGAAGATGTTGAAGGAATGGCCAGAGAAAGGGTGACACAGAGGTGGCTGTGGAATAGAGGGAAGTGTTCCCAGGGACATTCTGGGACCCTTCCTGTCCCTGAGAGGCCTCACCTGTGAGTCCATCCTTGACTAAATCTGTGACCTCTGGTCATTGAATAAAGGATGCAAAGGAAACACTTGACTCCCACTTCATAGCAGAATTTGTGATCTCATTCCCTGCACCTTTCCTCCTCAGTCACTCCACTCACTTCTCTTGGTTTCTGAAGTTACCAGATGCTTTTTCTGATGAGCCACTTGCCACGACTCCAAATGACTGCTATTCCAAGCACAGTGTGGATAATTACACTTTTATTTGAAAGTAAAAGAATTGCCATAATGCATGATTTCCAGACAGATCAGATCAGTTGTAGTGTCTTCTGAACAGTTCCCAGTGAGGACAAGAACCCACATTTGGGCTCCTGAGGCTGTTGGCCCAGCAAGTGGCCCCTCACTTCCTGGTGGTCAGAGGCATGTTCATATAGAGGGGCCTTAACTCCTACAGTTCTGGCCCTAGTCAGGGAATCCTGGGATTTCCATTATAGATATGAAGGGCTCAGACCTCTAACAGATCCCTCCTTCCACCATCACTGGTTATCTCCATCAAGAACAACATCATAAGCCCTCAATGTAGAACGACAATGGTAGGGTCTGCTCCACTCTTTGAGGGGAGGCTGGGTCAAAATATTCTACTACTAAAGAAGGCAGGTCCTGAAATGAGTGCAGCCTAGAATATTCCTATCTATGACCATGGAATAGTGAGCTCAGACATATAGGGATGCAGAGATTACACAGGATCCTGTGCTGAATATGGGTCCCAGATCAGCTTGATAGGGTATATAGTTGGCGGATTTATATACCTTTCTCATATTTGGGGGTTTCTCTCTGCCCTGATCCAGCTTTCTAATCCTATTCTCAACTCTGACACCATCTTCCCAAACAATATTATAAGCCCACCTGCATGTTAGCTGTCAAGCCCAGGCAAAAATAAGAAAAGTCATGGGTCACTTGGAATATACCTAAAATAGATTCCCTAGCTTCTTCCAACATGAAAACCCCAAAATTCATTTGTTATACCCTTGCTGTTAGGTTCCTGATTATTAAACAAATTGTTATGCTTTATATTTTAATTTTTTCAGCCACCAAGTTGTAGATGCTACCATGATGTCAACCTGACTTCCCTGGGCAGATGACCTCACCAATGTGTCCTGGAACCCCACCTCCACAAAGCCCTATGCCACTAGGGAAAGATAGAGATGGGTTGGGGTATTGACTGACCTGTCAATGACCATGTCCAGTGGTTGATACATAGAAGGAATTATAGAAGTCAAACCTCCCACCTACTATTCCCCATAAAGTTCTTTGGTTCATATTCCCAGAGGGATAAAGAATAGGCAAACTTCTTAAGAGGATTGGGGGATATGGAATTCTGCTAATGAGAATAATTGAATTGTATTCCTCTTATCCCACAATCTTGTCAATTATTATTATATCACTAGTAATAAAAAATAACAATTTTGAAATTAAAAAAATATAAAAAAAAAACAAAATAAGGTGAGACACAACTTTCTTAGGTTCCCAAGGTCCAGTGTTGAGGGCATGATTGTTTAGAAGAGGGAGTCAGTGACTATGTGATCCTCAGAAGGGACAGGACAGCAAAGGAATGAGGACAGCTGCCCTGGAGTGCCACTTGGGCTCCAATGTAAGCGCTCTCTGCCCTGCTCTGCTCCACCACTGGACCTGCCTCCCTGAATCAGGGAAGAAATATGGAAGGAGGTGGAGAGTGGCTCAGAAGAATCCAGGTAAGAACTAAACCAGGTTTACAATGAACTTCTTTCAATAGCATAATGCCATTATATGTTCCTTTGAAAAAAATGTACCTAGGCAACCTGAAATGGATCATAGATTCCATTTCAAGTCCAGGTTCATTCAGAGTGTACCCTGCCAGAAGCCAAGGGTTTGAGAGCTGTCTTATTAATTGGTTGGAGAGGAAGCTTGGGCTGAGTCCAGACATTTTGAAGACACACAGGCTGTAAATCATAAACCTTGTGTTTGTTGATCTTCCCCCATGCCACCTAGATTGTTTGTGTGCTTTTGAACATGGTATTATGAAATACAGGAGCCCTAACACTAAGCTGAAGACTTTGTGTTCACTTCAGTCATACATCAAGGACTGGCCTCTGTGGCTGATGCCAAGATCTGAGACTGCCTTCAGGAGCTCCTGTCACCTTGAATGTCTGCAGGGAACTGTCTTTTGTTCACCTGCTCACTGTGGATTTGAGAGCTGATGACAGCATCTCATTAGTGTAGTCTCTTTCTTCAAGAGTACAGGTATTATACTCAGCAAAGTGTCCTTATAGACCCCATAATCTTCAATGTTTAACTGATGGGGAAAGAAAGAACACATTACTTTGTACTTTCATGACAATTATTATAAATGTGTCCCTAAGCAACATTCATCCAACTTTCTGCAACACTTTTTCTGATCCTATACTTAAGTATCAAATCTATGGATCAACCTGCCAACACCCATGTCCAGCAGAGTATGATGTTGGCTGTAGGTTTGCTATATATAGACTTCACTATCTTGAGGAATTTTCCATCTATTCCCATTTTTTGTAGTGTTTGATCATGAAGGGATGTTGGATTTTGTCAAAGGCCTTCTCTGCATCTATTGATATGACCATGTGGTTTTTTGGTCTTGCTTTTTAAAAAAAAACTTTAAAAAAATCTTTAAAAATATTTATTCATTTCTTCCCTTTTGTTGTCCTTGTTTTATTGTTGTAGTTATTCTTATTGTTGTCGTTGTTGGATAGGACAGAGAGAAATGGAGAGAGGAGGGGAAGACAGAGAGGGGGAGAGAAAGAAAGACACCTGCAGACCTGCTTCACTGCTTGTGAAGCGACTCCCCTGCAGGTGGAAAGCCAGGGGGCTCGAACTGGGATCCTTACGCCGGTCCTTGTGCTCTGCGCCACATGCAATTAACCCGCTGCGCTACTGCCTGACTACCTGATCTTGCTTTTATTGATGTGGTGGATCATGTTGATTGATTTACATATATTAAACCAACCTTGCATAAGTGGGATAAACCCCACTTGGTCATGATGAACAATCATTTTAATATACTGCTGTATCTGGTTGGCTAGAATTTTGTTCAGTATTTTCGCATCTATGTTCATCAGAGATATTGGTCTGTAGTTTTCTTTTTTGGTTGTGTCCCTGTCTGCTTTTGGTATCAGAGTGATATTGGCTTCATTGAAGCTGGCAGGGAGTATTCCAATGTCTTCAATCTTCTGGAAGACTTTTAAAAGTAGAGGTATTAGTTCTTCTTTGAAGGTTTTGTAGAATTCATTTGTAAAACCATCTGGTCCAGGACTTTTATTTTTGGGGAGGTTTTTGATAACTGTTTCAATTTCATTAGCTGTGATGGGCCTGTTCATGTTATCTAGCTCCTCTTTACTTAATTTTGGAAGTTGGTAGGTATCTAGGAAATCATCAATTTCTTCCTGGTTCTCTAGCTTGGTGGCATATAGTTGTTCATAGAAGCCTCACATAATGTGTTGAATTTCTGTGGTGTCTGTTGTGATATCTTCTCTTTCATTTATGATTCAATTTATTTGGATCTTTCCCCTTTTTTGTTTTGTGAGTCTGGCTAATGGTTTGTCGATTTTGTTCACTCTTTCGAAGAACCAACATTTACTTTCATTGATCTTTTGTATGGTTTTCTTATTTTCAATGTTATTGATTTCTGCCCTAACTTTAGTGATTTCTGTCCTTCTGGTTGCTTTAGGGTTCCTTTGTTCTTGTAGGTCTTTAAGATGTGCAATCAGGTTGTTTATTTGTGCTTTTTCTTGTTTTCTAATGTGTGCTTGTATGGCTATGAACTTCCCTATCAGTACTGCCTTAAATGTGTTCCAAATATTTTGATAGCTTGTGTCTTCATTTTCATTGAACTCATGAAACATTTTGATTTCTTCCTTAATTTCCTCTTTGACCCAGTAGTTGTTAAGGAGTGTATTGTTGAGCTTCCACATTTTGGGACTCTTACTAATCTTTTGTTGATTGTTGACGCTGAGGAATTATTCTGATGCAGTCTCCGCCCCCAGGTTTTACCACACCCGCGAAATCCTAGCAGTGCCCCCTTCAACCAATCCTGGCCCCACATGTCACCCCTGGTTGTCGCCCAATAAAAGCCCCCTCACCCCCCTCTCTGGGTTCTCGGCTCCCCCCTCTCTCTCTCTCTCTCTCTCTCTCTCTCTCTCTCGGCTCCTTCGGCTCTTTCTCAGATCTCTCTTGCTTCCCTCGCCCCGTGGTCAGGTAGTGGGGACGGCCACTGTCGGCTGACTCCACGTGGCCTGAGCCACCCCCCAATCCTATAATAAAGATTTGTGTACCCCACTCACTCTGGACTTCCTCTGTCTTCTCCGCGGTGCAGCCCAACACCTGACCACCACAACAACATCTGGTGCCCATCGTGTTCCGCACCCACGCCCCGCTGGGTAGCCTGGCCTGAGGCCCCTGAAAGCCGTCCAGACACAGGTAAGTGGCATCTGCCCACCTCTGTGGCCCCGCGTTTCCCTCCACCATGGGAAATTTTTCGTTTTATGAGGAGGTATCCCAGTCATTATCTCCTTCTCTCCTGGGACAGATTCATGCTCTCAGAGATGGTTTAATTTTCGCTACACCGTGGGTTCTCACAGCTATAATCGCGACTTACAAGATATGTACAACGTGGTCTGCCTTGAGGATACGTGACCTTGAGGTGGAGATACATGAGTTAAAGCACATGTGCTTAAGACTTAGACACTCAAAGCGATCAGCAGCTAGACCCAAAAATTCCATTCCCACAGACACGTACACGTGTTCGGAAGCTCCTCCTCTGACCCCACCCCCTGCCGCCCTGGGTTCAGCTTCTCCTGAGGCTTCCTCTCCTCTGACCCCACCCCCTGCCACCCTGGGTTCAGCTTCTCCTGAGGCTTCCGGTTCTCTGACCCCACCTCCTGCTGATACGTCTTCATTAAGAGACCTAGTGGCTGAGATATGAGAGTTAAAGGATATTTTTTCAGCATTTAAGGACCTTAAACTATGTGCAGTCTGCCCCGAGAGCCCCGTCCCTGTAGATACGTGTTCAGTTTCCCCTGAGGCCACTACAGCAGTTTCCACGGCACCTTCCACTTCTATAGCTCCCTCTCCCATGCCATCGAACCAAATCCACACCTTCCCGGTAAACGTGGCCCCCTCTAAACAAAACCCTCAGCCATGGCAGCCATACACCTCTAAAGAGCTCGGACAACTCAGACAAGTGGTCAGGGAGGGCGAGATTCATGCGCCATGGACTAAGTCCACTTTAAGGAGTTTTTACCAGCCCCTTAACATCCCCCAGGACTGGAAAGACCTGGCTTGTGCTGCACTCCCAGACGCCCTCTACCTACAGTGGACAGCATGCTTCCGCGATGAGTGCTCTAGACAATCACAGGAAAATAGTAACAAACAGGTAGAATGGAATTTTGATGCTTTGGAGCAGGAGCTTATGAATCTGGAGCTCAGCAGGCAGAAGCCATGTTTCCAACCGGTTATTTTGAACAGGTACGCATCTGTGCAACACAAGCATGGAAAAGGGTGACCCCACCCAATGTAGATTCGTCAGTTCCCATTAACTCTCTTCGCCAAGGCACTGATGAATCATTAGCGAGCTTCATCTCAAGGGTGAAGACAAGCTTAGAGAGAAAGGTTTATAATCCTGACGTCCGCTCACTACTCCTGCGCTCTATTGTCTGGGAAGGCATGATACCACAATTCCGTCAGGCATGCCTTAATCTTAACACCTACACCCAGATAATTGGATTTTAGTGACACAGGAACTTACATCAGGCAATTATGGGGCATCCGCTACAACACAGGTTTATGCAGTTACCCCACGTAATCAAAACGGGGCCTGCTTTCAGTGCAGTCACCAAGGACATTGGCGTAACCAATGTCCTGATAAGCTGCGACCACGCCTCCAGTCAGGGAAGCCCCGCCTCCAGCTAGAGCTACCATGCCTCCAGTCAGGACAACCCCGCCTTCAGTCAGGGAGCCAGAAGCCACGTACGATCTGTCCAAGATGTCATAAAGGGTTTCACTGGAAGAGAGATTGTTGGTCAAATATTCACAAAGATGGCACGCCCCTGAATGGTACAAATTCGGGGATTGAGATTTTGTGGACCACTCCTGTTTTAGAATGTGGTCACCCTTCTATGACAGTAAAGATTGGCAATATTCCTTTTAAATTTTTGATTGACACGGGGGCAGCAAAGACGATTTTAAGGCAAGAAGAGGTTCCCCAAGATTGGGAACTTATCCCTGGACCCAGTATACATGCAGTAGGAGGGGTGACCCAATCATTTCGCACATGAGACTTGCTCATGTGGGAAGACCTGGAAGGTTCTACCGGACACTTCCACCCTTTGGTAGCTGATATTACCACCAACCTACTGGGCAGGGATATTCTGGAATGTCTTGATGTTAGGATATCCACAGATGCCTCTGCAGAGCGTAACACTCGCTCCCGTGAGACCAGATCTAATCAGCACCCCCAATACTAAATGCCACTGTTCGTAGCCAAACACCCTGCTTAAGCTGGCTTTCTAATGAGCCTGTCTGGGTGGAACAGTGGCCTTTACCTAGGGATAAGCTAGAAACTTTAAAAGAGCTCATCTGAGAGCAGTTGTCCTTGGGACACATAAGTCATTCTCGAAGCCCATGGAATACTCCTGTCTTTGTGATTAAAAAGTGCTCGGGAAAATGGCGCCTCCTTCAAGATCTCCGTGTGGTAAATAAAACCATGCACGTCTGGGACTTCCCCCAAAGGGGCTTGCCTCTTGCTTCTGCAATTCCCATGGGAATTCCAATCATAGCTATTGATATACAAGATTGTTTTTTCTCTATTCCCTTGCATCTGCAAGATTGTAAACGTTTTGTCTTCTCTGTTCCGTCTATTAATAACGCCAGCCCTGCTGATAGATTTGAATGGGTGGTGCTACCCCAGGGTGTGGCCAATAGTCTTACAATTTTTCAGGAGGCTGTTAAATCTGCCCTTGTCCCATATATTCATAAGGGCCTTAATGTAGCTCCTGAGAAGATACAGCTAATTCCTCCAATTTCTTTCTTAGGTTCAGAGATTTCTTTAACGCAAATTCGTCCCTTAAAACCTAATGCCATCTTTCCTTCTAACCTTACTCTTGCTTCTTTACAAAGTTTTCTAGGAAATTTAAATTGGCTTAGGCAGTATCTCTATCTGCCTACAAGCTGCCTCCAACCACTGTTTGACCTATTGAAAGGAAACAAACAGCCCTCCTCAAAATGTAAGTTAACTCCCGAGGCCTCCTCGGCACTGGAAAGGGTTAACCAGGCCCTCCAGGACATGCACCTTGTTCGATTCTCCCCCTCCTCTCCGGTAAACCTTCTAATCTTCAACTCCACCCCCACAGTAGTAGGGGCATTGTGGCAAGACCATGGGGTTCTCATGTGGCTTCACATGCCAGTAGGAGGAGCTCCAAGACTCCTCACTGAGATAGACACATTAGCATTCATGGTTTGCCAAGGGAGAAATAGGTCTGTGCAGGTCTTAGGGAAATAACCAGATTTAATTATTCTTCCCTTTTCTCTCACAGATAGAGTGGCTTATATGCCATCATTCCTGCTTTGCCATAAGCTTCATGGGGTTTCCAGGACAAATAGATAACCATTTTCCTTCTAATAAATTGATAGCTTCTTTACCTCTTCTGCCTCTACTAGCACCTAAACATTTCTCTCGGGATCCCACTCCCTATGCTCCTACTATCTTTACTGATGGCGGAAAAAGGGGAGCTGCTGCCCTTATATATTATCCAGACAAACAATCTCCTAAACCTCTCTTTACTGAGCTTCCTGAGAATTCCCCTCAGTACAAAGAACTTTATGCTGTTTTCCTTGCATTAAAAGCTGTACCAGAATCCTTCAACCTTTTTTCTGACAGCACGTATACTGTTAACTTACTCCCATGGCTTGCTCGTTCTTATGTGAAAACTGATGACAACCCACTTTCCCCTCTCTTGATTCAAATCGCCTCTATGCTGTTCTCAAACCCAACCACTGTATATTCAACACCTTCGTTCCCATAGCCCTCTTCGAAGGGAATGCCACAGTTGATCGCCTTGCCTCCACAGGATCTTTCCCAGTCTCTGTCTCTGATCCTGCTAATTTTCATTCTCTAACCCATGTTAATCTTAAAGGCCTTCAAGCTCGATTTCCTGATGTTCCTGTACCACAGTTAAAACATATCCTCGCTACATGCTCTTCTTGTGCAAGTCTCATAAAGACACCTGCTATCCAGACCCTTGCGGTTAACCCCCGAGGTTTAAAAGCTAATGCTATTTGGCAAATTGATGTCACCCACATACCAAACCTTGGCAAACAAAAGTATGTGTTTGTCTCAATTGATACCTTTTCTAAATTTATGTGGGTTACAGCTCAGACAGGAGAAAGCTATAAAAAATCTTAAAAGTCATATGCTCTCCTGTTTTGCTGTGATGGGCTTCAATTGAAAACTGACCGTGGACCGGCGTTTACCAGCAAACAATTGAAAGATTTTTGTTCCCTTTGGAACATTACTCATACCACAGGCATTCCCTATAATCCACAGGGACAAGGCATTGTCAAGAGGGCCCATCAAACCCTTAAGGCTCAATTAAATAAAATTAAAGGAGGAATGTCCCCCCCCGAATATCCAGCTAGCAAAAGCCTTAACTACATTAAATCTCTTTAATATTTACAATAACTCGGACATACCTCCTATCATTCTTCACTGGCAAACACCGTCTACCCTCCCATCCATTAAGGTCAAATGGAGAGACCCACTCGATAAAATTTGGAAAGGGCCTGACCCACTATTGACCATGGGAAGGGGCTTTGCACGTGTTTTCCCTCAAAATTTCTCTAAACCTGTCTGGGTTCCTGCCCGCCATGTCCGACAATACCCGCAGGATGGCGCTGTTATCCCTGAAGAACAAGAAATACTACAAGAGGACCAGATGCAGGATACATCCCCAGGACCCGTAATACAACATGGCAGTACCCACAATATCTGGCTCACAGAGACCTCTCTCCTACCCTTTCCCTGAATGTCTTATGTTATAACTGGCCAGTTGTGTTTTGTGAGGGAGTGTGTTGAATGACAAAAAATTTTTTTTGCATGACCCATCTGCTCGGAGTACTCTAAAAGGTAATTGGCTTTATATAAAAATGCTGGACGCAGCCAAAGTTTCTGGAGACGTCCAGAAACATTCCAAAATTTTTGTTTTTCTCCCTCTTTTGATTTTTATATATAGTTTTTGGTATATATGTAAGTGTTTAGTCTTAAACTGTGTGACTAATGACAGATATAAATTTGTTTTTAAAATGATATGTTTTTATAACAAAAGTTCTTTTTCCTCCATTGTGTTATAACTAATGTTTATGGGTATGTCTCAAGTTTGGTAACACTCAAAAGTGTAACCCTACAGCTACATTATTACCAGACAAGGTAAAAATTAATTTGCTAAGGTAACTATTTAAGGTAAAAGTCTAAATGTTTAACGTGACTATACATCCCCAAAAATAAAGTATATAAATTTTATATACAGGACACCCTTGGAGGGCCCCCAAAGGTGCCCTGTAAAGTATCTTGTGGAAATTAATCCACAACAGATCTGGCATCAATCTGGCACTGTAAACATTAAAATCATTGTCACGAAAATGCGTTAACTCTCTAAGCAATTTGAGTCTGTTTAAAATACATATTTTAGCTAAAATTGGTCTCAAGATCCTGCGGTAGAGACTGCTACAGGAGGTCACATTAGAAGACCTTTAAATAAAATCATAAAGAGATTTAAACCAATTACAATCATCGAGGTATCAACTATAACAAACCTATAACTTGTTACAAGTTCAAATTAACCATGAGAAGCAGATTGTTTGTGTTTCTTTCACAGGAATCCCGGAAAAACCATCTGAACCCCTGCACACCCAGACGTCACCCACTAGATGGCACGACTACAGTGGCACACCTCCCGAACCCTAGATGTCACTTAACATGATCTGAAGAACCTGACACACAGACTCCAAGGACAGAACTTTCTTAATGCCTGCTTGCCTTTCCTGCTTCTGATTTGCCTGTCACGTGTTGGCCGTTCCAGCTGGCTATCTACAGAAAAGCAGAATTCCAGCGGCTGACCTCCCTCATGCAGCGTCTCATCCCCTGCCAATTCTTCCCCTAGCCATCTACTTTGGACTGAGACTTGTATCGGACTTTCTGGCATACCCTATAGACATTTTACACAATTTTAAAGCAGCTTATTTCCTTTCATGCTGCTGGTTTTTCATAGACTGATCCTGAGTAGTTCATAGACTTTACAGACTATTGCCTTGAGGACTATATAATGCCAAATAGCCCCTCTGTTTGGTGGGTCATGCCCTCCCACCTCCCCCTCATTATGTACACTTGCCCCTACTCTCCCCCAAGCAGGGAACGTCCCTTTACACACCAATCCTTCCCTTTACTTCACACTGGCTTTTACTACTCCCCTACTTGTCTCTTCCTGTTTTGTTATATCATTTAGGTTTATGCCCAAAAGGTTTCTGCTCCATGATAGTCTTTTACAGACTTTGAACCATCTTATGCTATTACTAGGTAGAAAGATAGAAAAGATGTAGAGATATTGTGAAGAGATGGTTGAGCAGGCTGCGCTTAAACCTATGAGATGAGTCCCTCCAGGTAAGTCTCTCTCTCTAAAGAGGGGTTGAGCACAGGAGGACGCATAAATCTCATAAGGTTGGCAGCCATTTAAGCCTTCCCTCCTCCACAGAAAGTCCTACATCTTCCCACCTGAGCACGGCACTCTTTAATAACATTTAAGCCTGCTCCATTCCATTTTTTTTTTATTGTGTCCATTTAGATATAAAGGGAAAGGAGGAGATGACGCTGAGGAATTATTCTGATGCAGTCTCCACCCCCAGGTTTTACCACACCCCGCGAAATCCTAGCAGTGCCCCCTTCAACCAATCCTGGCCCCACACGTCACCCCTGGTTGTCGCCCAATAAAAGCCCCCTCCCCCCCTCGCTCTCTCTGGGCTCTCGGCTCTCCCCCCTCTCTCTCAGCTCCTTCAGCTCTCTCTCAGATCTCTCTCCCTTCTCTCGCCCCGTGGTCAGGTAGTGGGGACGGCCATTGTCGGCTGACTCCACGTGGCCTGAGCCACCCCCCCATCCTATAATAAAGATTTGTGTACCCCACTCGCTCTGGACTTCCTCTGTCTTCTCCGCGGTGCAGCCTGACACCTGACCACCACCACAACAACAGATTGTTAAGTGTTAGTTTAATTCCACTGTGGTCTGAGAAGATGGTTGGGGTTATTTCAATGCTCTTGAATTTGCTGATGCTGTCTTTGTGGCCTAAAATATGGTCTGTCCTTGAGAATGACCCATGTGGACTTGAGTTAAATGTGTATTCCAGTTTCTTGGGATGAATGACTCTGAAAATGTCCAATAGTTCTAGTTCATCTATCTCCTTATTTAGCTGCCTAATGTTTTTATTGATTTTCTGCCTGGAAGATCTGTCAAGTTGAGAGAGTGGGGTGTTGAAGTCCCCTACTATGACTGTGTTGCTGTTAATATATTGCTGTAGCTCTTCCAGTAGATGTTTTATGTATTTAGATGGCTTTTCATTGGGTGCATAGATGTTAATAATTGTTAAGTCCTCTTGATTGACTGATCCACTGAGCATTAAGTAGTGTCCATCCCTAACTTTTAAAATTTTATTTATTTTATAGTTTATTGTGTCAGATATGAGAATATCTGTTCCTGCCCTTTTTTTGTGGGTCATTGGCTTGTATGATAGTTTTCCATCCTTTCACTTTAAGTTTGTGTTTGTCTTGTTGAGTTAGGTGGGTTTCCTGTAGACAGTATATTGTTGGGTTGTGTTTTCTGATCCATCTTCCTACCCTGTGCCTTTTAATAGGTGAATTCAGGCCACTGACATTTATTGATATCAAAGACTGAAAATATTTTAATGCCATTATTGTAGATTTTTAGAGTATTCTGATAGACGGCCTATTTATGATGGTCTGACTGTTTATAGGAGGCCTTTGAGAACTTCTTTCAGGTCAGGCTTGGTTATAGTTGATTCTTTCAACTGTTGTGTATCTGAGAAGGTTTTTATGCTTCCATCTAGTCTGAATGACCATCTAGCAGGATACAGTAGTCTTGGTTGAAAGCCTTTCTCATTGAACACTCGATAGATATCTTGCCATTCTCTTCTGGCCTGTAGCATTTCTGTGGAGAAGTCTGCTGCTACTCTTATGGGTTATCCTCTGTAGGTGACTCTTTGTTTTTCTCTTGCAGCTTTCAGGATCTTTTCTTTATCCTTATTCCTTTCCATTCTAAATAAGATGTGTCTTGGTGTCTTTAAGTCTGGGTTAATTCTGTTTGGGACCCTCTGGGCTTCTTGAACCTTTATGTCTTTGATGTTGTCTAGACTAGAGAAGTTCTCAGCTATTATGTCCTGTAGAATGCTTTCTTCCCCTCCCTCTCTTTCTTCCTCTGCTAAGACAATAATGTGTATATTATTTCTTTTGAAGTCATCCCATACGTATTTGTTGTTGTTTTCAGTATTTCTTAATCTCTTTTTGAGATCTCTTACTTCTTTTTTTAGTTGTCTCTAATTCATCCTTGAACTTGCTTATTCTGTCTTCAGCCTCATTTATTCTATTCTCTCTGCACTCTACTGCTTTTTGGAGTTCATCTATTTTGTTACCCTGTTCTGATACTGTTTTAGCTTGTTCAGCTAGTTGTGTTCTTAGCTCAGCTATTTCAGCTTTCAGCTCTTTAATAACCTTGAGATAATTAGTGTTTTCTTCCAGAGTCTCACTTGTTGTTTCTGCATTTCTGATGACAATTGTTTCAAACTCTTTACTCACTCCTGTGATTATTTCCTTAACTAGTTTTTGGATGTTGACGTCATTATTTTGTGCTTCAACCTTTGGGGGGCTTTTAGCTGGATTCTTGTCCTGGGTCATTTCTCCAGTATTTCCTCTTGTCGGTTTAACCATTTTCTATAGTACGTTATGAGTTCCCTCTCTCAGTACTTTTCAAATTACTGATCACTCTTGTCTGGATTAACTTGTGTCTAAGTAAGATAGTTAAAGGGTTCACAGTTGTGGAAATTGACAGTTGTTTCAATATTATTTTAATCCCTGAGTTGGAGCACAGTGCCTTAAAAGCCTCTTTTGTTCTTTTTCCTCCCTGTAGGTAACGGGAACCTGAGGGGTTTTAAACTATAAGTAGGCTTCTTAGCTTTCACTGACTCCTGACCAACATAAATAAAAGATAAAGCAGGTTGGGGCAGAGAGAATCCAGTGGTTATGCAAAAAGATTCTCACAGCCCCATCACTAGGCCACTAGGTTAGAGATCTTCTCCTGAATTTCCTCATTAGTTCTCTGTCCTCTGGTGTTAGCACAGGGCTTCCCCTCCGCTGCTCCAGCTTCTGAGGGCTGTAGCAATGGAGACTCACAGTTGCATTCAGTGAGTCTTAGGGGAGTCCTCTCCTCCTTTCAGCCATATTTTTTGTTTGTGAAAGAGACTGGAGGTGGTGTCTCAACTGGTAAACTTCCAGGCTGTTACCAGCCACTTAATCTCTCCCTAGGCTCCTCTCTGTCCATGAGCCACACGTGTTTGGACTCACCGGTGATTTGTTGAGTTCTTAAAGTCATTCTAGTCCTGTCTTGTTGTGGTCCCAGGTGGTCTCCTTTGGTATTCCTAGTTGACCCTGGAGAGGAGAGGAGGGAAACATAGCTGCTGCTGCTCCATGGCCCCGCCTCCCAATATTTCCATCTTATAGACTTAAAAAAAAATGGCAAATTCACTTTCTTCACCTTATCTTGGATGGAGCTCAAAAGAATCATGTTAAGTGAGATAAGCCAGAAAGAGAAGGATAAAAATGGAATGATCTCATCCATGAACAAAAGTTGAGAAATAAGAACAGAAAAGGAAAGCACAAAGTATAACTTAGACTGGGTTTGGTGTATTACATCAAAGTAAAGGACTGTGTGTGTATGTGGTGTGTGTGGGGGGTGGGAGTGGTGTCTTTTATGTCCTGGTGCACTATGGTGAAGGAGGACCTAGACTTTAGATGAGTGTTTTACAGAAAACTGAGAAATTCTATATGTGTATCAACAACTGTATTCACTATAGACCATTAATTCCCCAATAAAATATTTGAAAACACTAACAAAAAAACAAGAAAAAATTTAAGATACTCCAGAGGAGCCCCAAAATGGACCTGTTTCAGCCAAGTTCTAACATAACTACCAGACAATGACCTCTCATCTTAGTCCTGGATGGAACTCTCCCAAATAAACAGATAGAACACATAAACCTGTGGTCTGGAAGGTGGTACAATGGATAAAGCACTGGACTCTCAAGCATGAGGTCCCAAGTTCAATCCCCAGCAGCACATGTACCAGTATGATGTCTTGTTCTTTCTCTCTCTCCTCCTATTTTTCTCATTAATAAAAATAAAAAATCTTGCACAGGTGGTGCAAAACGCAAGGACAGGCATAAGGATCCCAATTCGAGCCCCTGGCTCCCCACTGTCAGGGGAGTCGCTTCACAAGCGGTGAAGCAGGTCTGTAGGTGTCTTTCTCTCCCCTTCTCTGTCTTTCCCTCCTCTCTCCATTTCTCTCTGTCCTATCCAACAACAACGACAACAATAAAACAAGGGCAACAAAAGGGAATAAATAAATAAATATAATGAAAAAATAAAAGTCTTAAAAAGAAAATGAGCCACTGTTACATTAAAGAGATCAGGGTGCCCTCTGGTGGTGTGCTGAGATTCCTCAATAGAATCACAAAGATCCTGCAACTCTAGTTATCTTCCTTCCCTCTGCTCCCAATTTAGGTCTTCTGAAGAGGAGAAGAGAAATAAATGGAAGGGACTAAACTCTTGCCTGAGCTTGGTAGCGTATCTGCAAGTGGACTAAAAATATTGTCTGGGAAGATGGTGTCAGAGTTGAGAATAGGGCTAGAAAGCTGGACTAGAATATCTCCTAAACTTGAATATATAAATACAATTAACTATTTACCCCATCAATCTGACCGAGGGCCCATATATATTCATATTTAGCACAGGATCCTGTATAATCTCTGAGTCCTGGCAGACTGAGCTCGCAGTCCATGGTCATAGCTGGGAACATGCTAGGCTGCACTCTTTCATGACCAGTCTTCCTTGAGTGGCAGAGTAGGCTGACCCAGCCTCCTTTTGGAGAGTGGGGCATTCCCTACCATTGTTAGTCTTATAGTGAGGGCAAGGTTCTGGAGAGGCCCACAAGAGGTCTTATGTTGATATTCCTAATGAAAGTGACCAGTGATGGTGGAGCATTTCTTCATGTATCTGGGGGCCATGCATATCTCTTCTTTACAAAACTGCCCATTGGTCAGATTGATGGGGTAAATAGTTAATTGATTTATATAATTTGTTCAAGGTTTGGAGCTACTCTCTGCCCTAACCTAGCTTCCTGGTCCTATTCTCAACTCTGATACCATCTTCCCAGACAATATTTTTGGTTCACCTGCAGGTTTGCTATCAAACTCAAGCAAAAATTACTAAAGTCATGGGCTCCTAGGAACAAACCTAAAATAGACTTTCTAGTTTCTTCCCATTCTAGGATTTCTATTCTCATCTGCTCTCTCCCTTCTTTTTGGTTATTGTTTATTAAACATTTTGTTCTGCTTTATATCTTAGTCTTTCATCCACCAAATTGCAGATGCTACTATGATTCCATCCTGATTTCCCTGGGAAGGTGACCTCACCAATGTGTCCCAAAACCTCACTTCTCCAGAGCCCTACCCCACCAGAAACAGGCGGGGGGTATGGATCGACCTGCCAATGTCTAAGTTCCAATGGAGAAGCAATTACAGAAGCCAGACCTTATACCTTCTGCATCCTATAGAGAATTTTTGGGTCTACGGCCATACCACCCTGAACACACCCTATCTCATCTGATTTTGGAAGAATTTTTGGTCCATACTCCCAGAGGGAGAAAGATGTTAGGGGAAATAACCAGAGGGCTCTGAACTCTAATTCCATCAGGACCCAGAGATAGAAGAGGAAAAAGGAAGGACATTCATACGTGGAGATGGGACTTAGAAAGGAAGAGAAGGCAGGGCCACAGAAAAAAAGGGAAAACATATATAAATACAGACAGTCATAGAAATAATAGTTACACCGTATTTGTGACTTTGCAAGAACTACTGCAGTTTCCCATGGAGGGAATGGGGACACAGAGCTCTGGTGGTGGGAATGGTGTGGAATTACATTTCTGTTATCTCAAAATTTTGTAAGTCTATATTAAATCACTAGAAAAAAAAAAAAAGAAAACTACCTGTTTAGTTCTTTGGCCCACCTTTTTATTGGATTATTTTTATTTCTTGTGTAAATCTATACCAGTTATGTATAGATGTTTGATATCAGTCACTTGTCAGATATATGATGTGAAAATATCTTCTCCCATTGCCTGGTTGTTTTTGTGTGATTCGCTTTCAGTGTGTGGAAACTTTTAGCTTCATGCAATCTTATTTGTTTACTCTTGTTGTCAGTTCCCATCCTCCTGGGGTTGAGTATCCAAATACATCTTTAATGGGAAGATTGGTTTGGGACATTTGCACCTGTGTACATATACAAATGGCATTATGAAATCCAGGAACCCTTACACTAAGCATGAGGCTCCTGTGTTCACTCCAGTGGGAGAACATACACTGGCTTGGGTGATTGACACCAAGGACAAAGGGCACCTTCAGAAATGCTGGTCACCTTGGCAGCCTGCAGGGATCTGTGTCTGGATCACCTGCTCACTGTGGATTTGAGAATGGATGACACCACCACATCTGACTTCATGTTTTCTCTTAAAGAAAAGTTATTATTATATGCAATGTGCTCCTGGTGTCTACTCTACAGGTGAAGCATGGTGCATGGGCTTCCTGTCAGCTCAAGGGTGGCAGGTAGAGACACTGAAGGAATAGAAAGAGAGAGGTCTGTGACACAGAGGTCAGCTAAGGAGGAGACGCTGATATCTCCAGTGACATTCTGGGGCCTTGCCTGTCCCTGAGAGGCCACACCTTTGAGTTCATCCTTGATTAAATCTGTAGTCTCTGGATAAATGCTGCAAAGGAAACACTTAACTCTCACTTTATGGTAGAATTTGGTGACCTTATTCTCTCTGCCCATCTCTCCTCAGTCACTTCACTCATTCCTGTCTCTGAAAGAACCGGATCCTTTCTCTTTTGAGCCACATCCCACCACTCCCCAATGCCATCATTTCAAGTGCAGTCTGTGCATCTTTTATTTCAAAGCAAAAGAATCATCAACATGCATGATTTCCATACAAATCAAAATCAGTTATAGTGTCTTCTGACAGGCTCCCAGTGAGGAGATGGGGACTCCAGTCCCCATCAGCTGAGGTGGCTCTGGAGACTGATGCGCAGGCAGATGGCCCCTCACCTCCCCGACACCACAGGCATGTTCATCAGGAGGGGCCTAATTCCCATAAGCCTTTCACCATGTGGAGGAGGAGACTGCTCAGAGGCAGACATTGGCTGGGAGTGGGGGGGTGGGGGTGCTGCAGAGCAGGAGGGCTGACCCCTCTCTCATTCAGACCCTTCACATGGGGATCCTCAGGGTGGCAGAAGGATTATGGGGCTCGGAAACTAGTGTGGCTGCTCAAAGAATGTGCACAGATGCGCTCTTGGGTCGCTGGTCCTCAGTCACAAAATTTCATTGTTATGATATGCAGAATCTAGTGCTATTTTTTCCTGAAGGAACCAGAGAAGGAGAGAATGAAGGTGACAAGGTATCCCTAGATACATTCTATTCTTTGTCTCCCTTCCCTTAGAAGACTTCTGCTGGCATAATACCCACTCTACCAGTACTCACCTCCCCCAGTATACACCTTATTTTTTTTATTACAGGACCTTTTCAGGCCTAAAGGGGCTCCAAGAGATGATGGAACCCACCAGAAAGGAGGGAACGTAGCTCATGGGGATGCCAATGAACCTGGCATCCCAACCAGCTGAATATCGGGTGCGGAGGTGACAGGAAGTCAGGGCATGCTCCATGCAGTCTGTCACCAAGGACAGATCTTCACATGACTTTTTCAACATTAGATCCAGTGTATTTGTGCCTGAGAAAGAAAAATCACCCCCCAAAAATATTAGTAAATAATCTTCAGCTGGAATAACTGAAATCAAACATTTATATAAATCCGTAATCCACCCCTAAACCAATGCAAATAAACTCTATGGATTATACTGGAGCTTTTCCTGGTGATGTTCCAGGAAAAACTTCACACTGCTTCCCTCTGGCCAATGTCAGGGAGCACATGCCCTACATGAATGGGGATGCAGAGGGGTAAACATTATAAATCTAATCACCTGAAAAAGCTGCTCTAGTAAAGCCTTTCCTGAGAACAGGGCCAGTGACCTTCTCTGGCTACTGTCTGCTCCTCCCAAAATGATGGCCTCTGCAAGTAATTCTAACTGGATTATGTAAAAAGCAGTCTGACTTGTGGTCCACAAGGTGGCACATTGGACTGTCAAGCATGGGGTCCCGGATTCAATCTCCGGCAGCATATGTGCCAGAGTAATCTCTGGTTCTTTCTCTGTCCTCTTATCTTTCTCATTAAATAAGTAAATTAAATCTTTGAAAAAAACAGCCTGACTTTTCTAACCCATGTGTGGGAATAAGGAAGCAAAGCAAGAGAAAATAGGTCAAAGTAGGACTCCTGCACTCAAGGTGCAGCTAAGTGGGTGGAAAAATCAAAGGGCTGTCCTCAGAGCTTGCTGGAGGGAGGGAGAGGCGTGGCAGCACATTCTGAAGCTATGGGAATAGTGCTCTGAATCTTCATAGTTTTGTAAACCAGGTTTACTCATAAACAACAAAACTATGATTTTTTTTTGTCAAATGATGGGAATATAGAGATTGTGGTATAGTATTACAATCATAAATATATTATTGATTCATTAGACTACAAGTTAATTGGAGTGTACATCAACACCATTCCCATGACCAATGGACTGCGTCCCCATCCCCCCTCCCCGCCCCCAGTGAAGCTGAACATCTACTCTCACCCTCTACTCAGAGATTTTTACTTTGGTGCCCTACTCCAAAAAATCCTATATTCTTCTTTTTTTATTTAACCATATTTATTTAATTATGTGATTCCTTTTTAAATTTTATTTATAAACAGGAGACACTGACAAAACCATAGGATAAGAGGGGTACAACTCCACACAGTTCCCACCACTAGAACTCCATATCCCATCCCCTTCCTTAATAGCTTTCCTATTCTTTATCCCTCTGGGAGTGTGGAACCAAGGTCATTGTGGGATGCAGAAGGTGGAAGGTCTGGCTTCTGTAATTGCTTCCTCATTGAACATGGGTGTTGACAGGTTGATCCATACTCTCAGCCTGCCTCTCTCTTTCCCTAGTGGGGCGGGGTTCTGGGGAAGTGGAGCTCCAGGATACATTGGTGGGGTTGTCTGTCCAGGGAAGTCTGGTTGGCATCCTGCTAGCATCTGGAACCTGGTGGCTGAAAAGAGAGTTAACATGCAAAGCCAAACAAATTGTTGACCAATCATGAACCTAAAGGCTGGAATAGTGCAGATGAAGAGTTGGGGGGGGGGGGGTTCCATTTTGTAGATAGCTAGTAGGCATATTTTAGTTATATTCCAAAGGGTCTGTGGCTATACTAGTTTTTTTTCCCCCTGAGCCTGAAATCTGATATGCAGGTGGATACAGGTTATTGTCTGGGGAGATGATGTCATGGCTGTAAAAAGGACCAGAAATCTGGGTCAGGGAAGAGAGTAGCTCCCAAATATGGGAAAGGGGTATTAATATTGTTGACTGTAAATCCCATCAATTTGATGTGATCTGGGACCCTATTTGGGGAGTCCTGAGATTCCTAAAAGACATGATGGGTCTAGACCTCAAATAAATCCCTCTCTCCATTGTCATCGGTCATCTCTATCAGGAACAACACAATAGACCCCTTTGTGGGCCCCCATAGGACCTTGTCCTCAATTTGGATCAACAATGGTAGAGAATGTTCCATCCTCCAAAGGAAGGATGGACAACATACGCTATGCTACACCTGAGGAAGATGGGTCCTGATATTGGAACATCTTGGAACATTCCTACTCATGACCATAGAATGTGATCTCAGATCTACATGGATGCAGAGGTCACATAAGCTTCTAAGCTGAATATGGGCCCCAGATCATAATCCTATATTCTTATCTCATGTCACCCTCGACATATAGACATGGACGTGAGGCTAACTGTAGTTAGTGAGGGACACATGGAGCTGAGACAGTAGTGAGCACTCACAGTACAGCCAGGCTTGCGACAAAGGTCTGCTTTACTCTACCCCCCCCCCCCCCGCCACCTTGCCCACCAAAGGTTACACACAGGAAACCAGATCTTTCTCTCCATAGATATCCTTGACTTCTGGGGACACCTGTTCTCATGCATTCATCAAGAGTTGACAGTGATTCTCAGAACTGTTTGTAACAGTCTTGAAGGAACCCAGTTCAACCGCAGCCACCTTCACTCCAAAGAAGGAAAGTTCCCTCCTGCAAACACACAGACAGAGAGGGCTGTTACCAGTGACATGGCAGAGAAAACCCATTAAAGAAACAAACTAAGAGATTAAACTTGAATTTACTGAGTGTCATCAGATTATAGAGCCCTGGGGGAAGATTCCGATTATTGGTCTCTGAGCCAGGATGGCACTTTGTTCAAAATAACACGCGCAAACACACACACATATACACGCATGCTCACACACACATACACGCATGCTCACACGCACGCATGCACGCACGCTCACACGAGCATTCCCATTTGTGCCTCTTCCACTTCAGGCAAAACTGACTGCTCTCTCTACCTCCCCAGGCCTTACCTCCATTCTGCTCTGTCAATTTATATTTCATAAATCCATCTCTTGCTCTGTCACCTCTGTGTCATGTGTACTATAACTGTTCCTTCTCACCTGCATCTCATCACCCACATTCACAGCCATCTCCTGCTTCCCAGTCAACAGGGTCTAAGGCTCATTTCCATAGCAACCCCCCTGATGAACTGCCTTCCTTCAGTCACACCACCAACAGCTTAAAGGGCCTTAGTCCATCTAGGTCTACAGCACTATCTCAGCTCCAGTGACAATAGACACTGTGAAGTCCTTGCCACCCTACTCTGTCAAGTTGTCTGCTTCACACATTCTGTCTCCACTCCTCACTCTGACCCCATTTGAAACAATCTCTCCTAATTCACCTGGCTTCCATGGCCCATGGCTTCCAGGGTCACAAACATCATGAGATATGGCCAAACCATCTCTCCATCTGTCTCTCTCAGCTTTACAGAGCTGTCTCAGAGCTTTACATTGGGGAACAAGTAGATTCCCCTACAGATTTATTAATGACGACTTCACATTTGCCTAAAGTTGTGAATAGACTAAAATCTCTATGGCCATGTCTAGGGCTCCCAGAGGCTGAATATTGTGGATCATGTGTGTGGATACACCACTAAACATCCCAATCCATTCTGCTACCTAGCTTTCTGTCTTTGACCCTCTGCCTGGGTGCTGATGTGATGAGTCTAAGTCGAGATACCTGGGGCATTATCTGACCCTAACGTTGAGAAAGGTGCCTCATGACGTACATGAAGGAAGAGAGAGAGGTCCAAAAGGAAGAACTTCGGATGTGATAAAAAGTATCCTAGAAAAGGATGCCTGACTTCCAATGGAAGGGACAGGATACAGAACTCTGGTGGTGGGAATTGTATGGAATTATACCCCTCTTATCCCACAGTGTTTTCAATCATTACTAAATGACTAAAAAAAATAATAACTGGGGACCAAGGGTGAATTATTTGAATGTTATTTCTTTTCTGAAAATTTGTAGTTTAGTCAAAATGATTTTTTTTTCTTTTTAAGAAAAGTCATGCCCAGATCTAACTCCCTCAAACTAATTCCTTTTGTCTTGAAATGGAGTTAGAATCATGGGACTATTTTTTAAGCTCTCTAGGTAGTTCTAAAAATCATTTATAATTGAGAGCTAATGGGCTAGACAATCCATGGAACTTGCGACAGACTGCATGTGTAATGTAGTAGAAAAGGAGAATTCAAGGAAGACTAATGGTAAACAGATAAAAAAGATTCCAAAGATATTGATGTATTTACACCCAGAACTTATGAATTGTAACTTATACGGCAAAAGGGGCTACAGTGATATGATTAAATTCAAGATCTTGAGACATGAAGATTATCCTGGATTTTCTAGACAGGCTTTAAATCTAATCACAAGTATTCTTGCAAGTGGAAGGTAAGGAGAGATTTAACTGTAGAAAAAATAACAGAGCAGTCCTATTTAAATGACGCTGGGAGGCTAAAATAGCACGCATGTGTGCAACCACAGGACCTAGAATGTTCCCCGTGCCTAATGGGAAGTGATGCTGATTCTCCATAAGCCAAACAGGGAACACATTAGTCTTATTATGATACAAGCATTTTCCAATCTGTGTTTCTTTTCTATTTGTTTCTAAATAAACTCATTTTGTTGTTTGAAAAAAGAAAGGAAGGAAGGGAGAGAAAGAGAGAGATGGAGAGGGGGAGAGAGACAGAGGGAGAGAGAGAGGGAGAGGGAGAGGGAGAGGGAGAGGGAGAGGGAGAGGGAGAGGGAGAGGGAGAGGGAGAGGGAGAGGGAGAGAAATGGATGCCCCGAAGCATAGCCTCTGTTGAGGCAAGTACCTGAGAGAGTCTGAGAAGGCCTCCACACCATACTTGGAGATGCAGTAGCTTCCACCAAAGAGGGATATTCTGCCCAAGATGCTGGAGACATTGACCACACAGCCCTTCACCTTCCTCAGCAGGGGCAGCAGGCTCAGGGTCACCTCAGTCAACCCCAACAGGTTGACATCCAGTATCTTCATGAAGTGCCGTGTGGTCAGCCACTCACTGGTTACTGAGGGTGCAGTGATAGCAGCATTACTAACTAGGCCCCACAGTCCTGGAAACAGGGGGGGTGCTATGTCCTGAGAGAGGTTACAGCCTTGGTACACTGCCCCAGGGTGTTGCAGTCCCTGGAGCTGCTGCAGACACACAGAGACCTGGTGTCTGGGGCTTTCACGCAGCCTGTTCCCCTTCTTCTTCTTCTAGCGTTTGCCCTTCTTCCGTAGCCAGTCAACAGCGTCAGGTTGAGCCTGATGTAAAGTTTCGAGATGGTGTTATAAATGTCCCAGAACTGGTGTGTTGCACCAAAGTAAAAGACTCTGGGGTGGGAGGGGAGGGTTTAGGTCCTGGAACATGATGGCAGAGGAGGACCTAGCGGGGATTGAATTGTTATGTGGAAAACTGAGAGATGTTACACATGTACAGACTACTGTATTTTACTGTTGAGTGTAAACCATTAATTCTCCCAATGAAGAAAAAAGAAAATGGGGCCAGGCAGAGATGCACCTGGTTAAGCACACACATTACAGTGTGCAAGGACCCAGGTTCAAGCCCCTGGTCCCCACCTGTAGGGAAAAGCTTCATGAGTGGTGAAGCAGGGCTGCAGGTGTCTATCTTCTCCACTCCTCTCAATTTCTCTCTGTCTCTATCCAATAAATAAATAAAAATATTTAAGAAATAAAAAAAGGAAAAATATTCCAAAGCTTCTGGGGGTGGGCAGGGCTTGGAGTAAACATGACTCAGCAACATTAACAAATAAATAAATAAATGTCCCCTACATTTCAGAGTCCCTGGATACCTGCTGTCCTGAGTATTTGGCAGCTAGGCAGTGGGTAACAGGCTAGAGGGAGTGAAGGAGGATGAGAGAGGAGGAGAGGGAGAGAAAGGCAATGATAGGAAATAAAATATTTTTTATTTTATAAATTAATTTTTAATTTTATTTTATAAATAAATTTAAAAATACTCCCTAGAGAGTACTGTTCTTATTCAATGAGAACAAGAGCTCAGTGTTGTGGTCTGGCAGTAGAGGATAGACATATTGTAGGAATACCTGGGTCAGCAGGGGAAAAATATGCTGAGAAGAGCAGCCCAGATCCAATTCACCCATCACATAGATACTCCCAGAACCCATGGAGCTTTTAGAACAAACCTTGAACCACCATCATGCAGAGGGGCTCACCCCATGAGACACAGGCATCTGACATCCAGAAGTTAATTGAGAGACCAGGTAACAGTACAGAGAGAATTCTGGAAGGGGAACTTTCCTCAGATAAACACTCCTAAACATAGAGCCCCAAAAAGGCAGAACAAAGAGAAGAGACTCAGGCTGGTGAGAAGGGGAGGAGAGGAAAGCCAGTGTCTGTTCAAGTCTTGAAACACATGGGAATCTCCCCAAGATAGAGCACACATGCAGAGTCCCTTACCCTCAGCCCATTTCACCCTCAGAGGGAGAAACAGACTGGAGAAGGCTGTTCCTTCACCCACTGGGTGGCCTCAGCGATGCTCTCTGACTTGGTGACATCCAGGATGACCATCTCCAGCCTGTCTGAAGTCTGGTCCCTCAGCTGCTCAGCCCCCTTCTCCGTCAGACATGCCGCCAGCACCCTCAAGCCTTGCAGGTCCGGCTGCCTGGCCAGCAGGTTGCCGAAGCCCAAGTCACAGCCCGTGATGAAGACGTACTTGTCTCGCAGCTGGCTCACCACCTGCCTCTCTCAGTGCCAGCGCACGAGGTGGTACAGGCCCACCAGGGCCACCATGCACAGCAGCCACATGCTTCACGGGAGATGACAGCCTGCGGTCAGAAAACAGACTCAGTACCTCAGCCAGGAGCTCTGCACCTGCAGTCTGTCCTCATGGTCTTGGCACTCCGTTTTCAATTTTCGTCCTTATAAATCTTTCTGGAACTTTTTTTTCTGTTCTCTTTCTGTTTCTTGAACTACTTCTGCATGAGGCCATACAATTTCCTGTCCTAAGATGAGGTCATCACCGTTACCTGTGCTCACTCTCTCACTTCTACTATCTACTACCTGACCCCACAGCTGACACCACCACCTGAGTCACACTGGTCAGAGCTTCTTTTACATTGTTGTTTGCAAACACCCTTGACCTCAGACTTTCTGCCCTCCAGAAGCAGTGGGAGTTACATAACTTTTTCTAGTCTATAAATCCCCGAGTCAAGGTAAAAATTTGTCCAGCAAAGCAACCCTCTCTGAGAAGACCCAGTCAGTGCTTCCCTAAGGGATGACAGGAGAAGGCACAGGGTGTAAGGTCTCTCCTGAAAGCACTTCTGAGGAGGAGAGTCTGAGGATACCATGGGCATCTCCCATCATGGGCAGTAAAGGGAAGGGAAGGACATGGGAGCCACAGGCTACAGAAAAGCTTCTCTGATTGCCTGGGAGATTTCTGAAAAGACTAACACCCAGCAGGTCTCACAGTGGCTCCCTCCATGCTCACTTCCTCTGTGCTAGCCCTCTCCTGCCAACCTCACCTCCACACACAGACGTCACAGACTAATTCTCCAGGAAAAAAAGACTGACTTGAACCTGACTGTGAGAGAAGAGACTAACCCAAGGAGAAGGACAGCAGTTCTGTTCTGTCAAGGTGATGGCAGAGAGGAGGGGAACTGCCCCCCAGGAGACAGAGAACATGAGGGCCTGGACCTCAGAACACCTGTGCATTGCTGTTAACAGGTGAGAAACATTTCAAAGAAGATGAGTGGTCAATAGATTCTGGCAATTTGGTGTGTTCAGAAGAAGATACTTTCACTATCCCATGTGTCTTCTTCATAGTCTATTTTTAATAAATCTGTTCTTTAATTGACAAAAAGTGAGCAAAGTGACTAGGTAGAGAGGTTTCCAGGCTGAAACCAGAGACTGGCTGGTCTCTCCCTCTGGTGGTCATTCTCTGCCACTGCAGGTTCACCCTGGGTATGGCTCTGGGATGGCCACTATCAGGTGTTTTGGAGCAGCCCCACAATACTAAGCTGTAGCTCAGGGCAATTTGCCCCTTCCACAGACATAACTATAACCCTAGCTCTCCACAGTGCATAACACTCAGCTAAGCCTCTGACGGAAAGCCCAGGCCTTACTTGGGAGGGAGAAGGGGATCCTGAGGTCACTGACCTTGTGCTTCAGAAACAACAACAACAAAAGACAAAAAGGGTTCCTTGATCACCTGTAATGGGAATGGCCTCCAGTCCCTGCTCAGCTCCCCACAGGCCTCTTCCTCAGGAAAAGAAGTAGCTGAATCTGTGGGGGATTTTGATGCTGGGTAATGAATCTCTGTTATTTGGAGGAGTTGCACCTCTAGAGGGGCCCTCTGTGAGTTGGTCCTTCAGGAAATTCTTGCAAAAACTAGAATCTACATCCCCCTGACTCTCTGAAGAGGATTCCTGGATAAGAATTTAAACCTCGGGGGCCAGGTGGTGGTGCACCTGGTTGAGTGCACATGTTACAATGTGCAAGGACCAGGCTATGAGCCCCCAGTCCCCACCTGCAGGGGGAAAGCTTTGCGAGTGGTGAAGCAGTGTTGCAGGTGTCTCTCTGTCTCTCTCCCTTTCTATCTCCTCCTACACTCTAGATTTCTGGCTGTCTCTATCCAATAAATAAATAAAGATGGGCACCAAAGAAAAAACCCTGGTTGGAGGGTGAGGGTGGATGTTCAGCTTCATGGGGGGTGGGGATGGGACACAGTCTTTTGGTGGTGGGAATGGTGTTTATGTACACTCCTATCAATTTGCAGTCATATAAATCACTATTTAATTAATATGAGAGGGGAAAATTGATTGAATATCTCAAACTTTTTAAAGCACAGACTGAATCTTTTTAATACATAGGCTGAGTCTTTGATATGTTGACTCTCTTAAAAGCTTAGTCCAGGGAGAACAAAAGCAACCGGTGGCATAGCTATATGCAAACAATGTCAAAGGACATGAAATATGGTGAGGGTGTGTATGATACAGCAAATCCTAACAAAGGGATTCTTCAAAGTTAACCCAATTGCCAAACAATGTGATTATTTCAATAACTATCTATTGTCTTCTTAAACCCTAAGACAACAGGAATCTCCCGCTTCATCTATAGAGCCTATGTTTCTCCCAGTCCTGGAACCTCTGGAGTGGGGCTCACTTCCCTGCATGCTTCTCTCAAGCCATACCAAATGATATTGCATCTGCTGATTCCAACCTAATCAGTGCAACGAGTACCATCTCAGCATGCTTCACCTCAGACTGTGTACAGAGACATCAGGCAAGGATTGCCAACTCTTCACCCTCATCACTAGGGTGAGACCTGTCCTTTCATGGTAGTCTCTAATTCCATTCTAGGAGGTTCACTTCCTAACAAAGTGCCAAAGCCTAGATATAGGCTGCCGGGCTAGCTTCGAGGGCGGGAGAGAGACGACCAGGGACTCATGGTTGAGCTGGGACGCAGTTCGATCTTTATTGATGAGGAATGCTCCCAAATATGGGAAAGGGGTATAAATATTACTGTAAACCCCATCATTTTTATGTGATCTGGGGCCCCTAATTAGCTTAGGAGCCTGTGTGACCTCTACATCCCTCTAGATCTGAGCTCACATTCTGTGGTCATGAGTAGGAACATTCCATGCTTCCCCAATATCGATCCATCTTCCTCAGGTGTAGCATAGAGTATGTTGTCCATCCTCCCTTCAGAGGATGGAACATTCTCTACCGTTGTCGATCCAAGCTGAGGACAAGGTCCTATGGGAGCCCACAAAGGGGTCTATTTTGTTTTTCCTGATAGAAATGACCAGTGTCAATGGAGAGAGGGATTTATTTGAGGTCTAGGCCCATCATGTCTGTTTGGGAGACTCAGGACTCCCCGATTAGGGTCCCAGCTGGTGGAATGGCCTGATAGTGACTAAAGAGTCATTGTTAAAGTATGCCAGTCTCTTGCCCTTATTCAGCTTTTGCAGTCCTTGCTTTGCTAAGGTTAGCTTTGGAGTGAGTGAGAGAACTGTCATAGGAAGTAGGTGAGGAGGGTATCTAAGTCTAAGTGGACACTATTTCATTATGAACTTGACACTGACTCACTAAAGACTATTGTGTATTTTTGCTTTCAGGTATACATTTTGCCCTAATTTATAGATACATGTGAACATATGCTCTATCTTACAGGACCTGGCCTATTGTTGGTTTGCTTCTAAATTCTGTTTCTAAGACCCCTTCTGTTGCATTGCTTGGCATTGTAGTCTATTTACATAACCACTGTTGCCTAAGAACCGCCCTGCCTGCAGGGCACTGGTTTAATCTCACTGGTTCCAGCTCTTTTTCCTTCTCCCCACCCCCTATCCTACGTACATCCTCTTCTAACCTGACACTTCCACCTCAGGAGATATATAGGACAGGATTGTGATTAGAGATAGCTACTCTCTTCCCTGATCCAGCTTTCTGGTCCTTTTCCCAGCCATGACATCATCTCCCAGACAATAATTAGGATTCACCTGCGTATCAGATTTCAGGCTCAGGCAAAATAAATAAATAAATAAATAAATAAATAAATAAACACTAGTATAGCTACAGGCCCTTTGAAATATAACTAAAATATGTCTGCTAGCTATCTACAAAAATGGAGGACCCCCCCCAATGCTTCACCTGCACTATTCCAGCCTTTATGTTCATAATTGTCCAACAGTTTGTTTGGCTTTGTATATTAACTCTCTTTTTAGCCACCGGGTTCCAGATGCTAGCAAGATGCCAGCCAGACTTCCCTGGACAGACAGCCCTACCAATGTGTCCTGGAACTCCGATTCCCCAGAGCCCTTCCCCACTAGGGAAAGTGAGAGACATGCTGGGAGTATGGATCGACCTGTCAACGCCCATGTTTAGTGGGGAAGCAATTACAGAAGCCAGACCTTCCACCTTCTGCATCCCACAATGATCTTGGGTCCATATTCCCAGAGGCTTAAAGAGTAGGAAAGCTATCAGGGGAGGGGCTGGTACACGGAGGTCTGGTGGTGGGAATTGTGCGAAGCTGTACCTCTCTTATCCTATGGTATTGTCAATGTTGCCTTTTTATAAATAAAAATTTTAAATAAATAAATAAAGATAATTTAAAAAATATATGTTAAACCTCTTGAACACCTTTTCCAAGGATTATGAAGTAGAGTAGTGATCATTGCTGAGGAAAAAATAAGAATCCATAAGCTTCAGGTAAAGTCTGAAGCAATGGCCTCCTGTTGATGACCGTGTAGGCTGTCTGAGTGTGGAGGCTGGAGCACTGCTGACCTAGATCCTTTCTTGATGGAAGCGGGAGAGAAGCCCTCTTGTAGAGACTGAGAAGCATGGAATCATCTGGAGAGGGAGTTGAGAAAGGGAGAGTGAACTGTCTGTGCACCACCTCTTGTCCTCCCACAAGATAACCTTCCACAAGGATGGATAAATGGTGTGTGTGTGTGTGTGTGTGTGTGTGTGTGTGTTTACAAAGACTGACAGAAGGCTGGTAGAACTGTTCACCTGGATAGTGTCCTTGCTTTGCCATGTGAGTGACCAGCTTCCAGCCCTGCTCCTGTCTCATTAGAGGAAGCTTTGATGTTGTCATGTCTTTCTCTCTGATTCTGTCTTTTTATCTGTTAAAGAGTTAGCTAAGCATGGTCCAGCAGGTATCTCAGTGGCTAAGGCACTAGACTTTCAAGCATGAGGTCCTGAGTTCAATCCCTGGAAGCTCATGTACCTGAGTGATGTCTGGTTCTTTCTCTCACTCTTATCTTTCTCATTAATAAATAGATAAAATCTTAAAAAAAGGGGGGTTAGCTTAGAATGAAGCCCCAGTGTAGAAAGAAATCTAAAACTAAAAAAAAAAAAACAATAATAAAGACCAAGAGACACTGAAAAATCTCAGAAATCTTCAACTGCTCCCAGTCTCCTTTAGCTTCCTGTCCATCCCCTGGCTTCTGTCCCCTTCTTCCCCTACCCCAACTCCAGAGTCCCAGGGCCTCTCCCAGTCTCTGTAGAAGTGCTGACAGTTTCTTGCTGGTTTCAGATTTGTTCAGACACCACAAGGGGGGGCTTCTCTTCTGCTTCCCTCAAGAAACTTCTTAGGATTCCCAGGGCTGAGTCATGAGGAACTTACCTGACCCCACTTTTTAAAAGATAAATATCTTATTTATTAATAAATAATAATTTTATTAATAATAGGATTGAGAGAGAGTCAGAACATCACTCTAGCATATGCAGCATCAGGGATCAAACTCTAGATGTCATGCTTGAGAGTTCAACACTTTATCCACTGT
This sequence comes from Erinaceus europaeus, assembly GCF_950295315.1. Lineage (NCBI taxonomy): Eukaryota > Metazoa > Chordata > Mammalia > Eulipotyphla > Erinaceidae > Erinaceus > Erinaceus europaeus. The sequence continues at coordinate 107,150,072 of NC_080168.1, read as the reverse complement.
ACCATCTCCCAAGACACATGACCCCAGTTCTTTAAAAAATTTTATTCTTGTGTTGGTTAGGTTGTGATCGGCAGATGCAATATTATTTGGTTTGGATTGGGAGATGCATACGGGAAAGTGGCCCCTATCCAAGGGTTCCAGGACTGGGGGAAGTAGGGGCTCTATAGTGGAGATGTTTGCCACCTCAACATGCTTCACCTCAGACTGTATCCAGAGACTTCACGTGTGGAATGACAACCCTTCAGCTTCATTACTCGGGTGAGACCTTTCCTTTTATAGTACACTCTAATTTCATCTCAGGTTCACTTTCTAACAAAGTCCCATAACCTAGATATACACCAGTTTCTGTGAGAGAGAGCTTATGTGCACACGTATCCATAAACTACTGCAAAATATATACCTGAAAGCAGAAGTACACTAGAGTTTGCAGTGAGTATCCCCCTAACACTTCCTCTCCACTATTCCAAGCTTGGGATCCATGATTGCTCAACAAATTGTTTGGCTTCATATGTTAACTCTCTTTTCAATCACCAGGTTCCAGATGCCACCAGGATGCCGGCCAGGCTTCCCTGGATTGAAGACCCCACCAATGTGTCCTGGAGCTCAGCTTCCCCAGAGGCACACCCTACTAGGGAAAGAGAGAGGCAGACTGGGAGTATGGACCGACCAGTCAACGCCCATGTTCAGCGGGGAAGCAATTACAGAAGCCAGACCTTCTACCTTCTGCAACCCTCAACGACCCTGGGTCCATGCTCCCAGAGGGCTAGAGAATGGGAAAGCTATCATGGGAGGGGGTGGGTTATAGGGATTGGGTGGCAGGAATTGTGTGGAGTTGTACCCCTCCTACCCTATGTTTTTGTTCATTAATCCTTTCTTAATAAAAAATTTAAAAAAATAAGTAAAAATAAAAAAATAAATAAAAATTTTATTCTTTATTGGAGGGATTAATGGTTTACAATCAACAATAAAATATAATAGTCTGTACATGTGTAACATTTCTCAGTTTTCCACATAACAATTCAGCCCCCTCTAGGTCCTCCTCTGCCATCATGTTCCAGGACCTGAACCCTCCCTCCCACCTCAGAGTTATTTACTTTGGTGCAATACACCAACTCCAGTTCAAGTTTTGCTTTGTGTCTTCCCTTCTGTTCTTATTTTTTCTTTTTCTTTTTTTAATTTATTTTAATTTATTTTTTTATTTAAGAAAAGATAAATCAACAAAACCATAGGGTAGGAGGGGTACAACTCCATACAATTCCCACCACCCAATCTCCATATCCCACCCCCTCCCCTGATAGCTTTCCCACTCTCTATCCCTCTGGGAGCATGGACCCAGGGTCATTGAGGATTGCAGAAGGTAGAAGGTCTGGTTTCTGTAATTGCTTCCCCACTGAACATGGACGTTGACTGGTTGGTCCATACTGCCAGTCTGCCTCTCTCTTTCCCTAGTAGGGTGGGTCTCTGGGGAAGCAGAGCTCCAGGACACATTGGTGGGGTCTTCAGTCCAGGGAAGCCTGGCCGGCATCCTGATGGCATCTGGAACCTGGTGACTGAAAAGAGAGTTAACATACAAAGCCAAACAAATTGTTGAGCAATCATGGACCCAAAGATTGGAATAGTGGAGAGGAAGTGTTGGGGGGGGGGGTACTCATGGCAAACTCTAGTGTACTTCTGCTTTCAGGTATATATTTTGCAGTAGTTTATGGATACGTGTGAACATATGCTCTCTCTTATAGAAACTGGTGTATATCTAGGTTTTGGGACTTTGTTAGAAAGTGAACTACCTGGGATGGAATTAGAGAATACTAGGAAAGGAAAGGTCTCATCCGAGTAATGAAGCTGAAGGGTTGTCATTCCACACGTGAAGTCTCTGGACACAGTCTGAGGTGAAGCATGTTGAGGTGGCAATCGTTGTGTTGATTAGGTTGCGATCGGCAGATGCAATATTTGATATGGATTGGGAGAGGCATATGGGAAAGTGGGCCCTATCCAAAGGTTTCAGGACTGGGGGAAATACAGGCTCTATAGTGGAGATGTGAGGTTCCTGCTGTCTTAGGACAATCGATAGTTAATGTTATCATCACATTATTTGGTAATTGGGTTAACTTTGAAAAGTCCTTTTGTTAGGGTTTGCTGTACAGTACCCAGTATCTTGTATATAGCTATGCTATTGGTTACTTCTGATCTACTTGGTCTAGGCTTTTGAGAGAGTCCGCACACCAAATACACATCCTATATATTAAAAAGACTCAGTCTGTGTTTTAAAAACTTCGAGACATACAATTAATTTCCCCCCTCTCATATTAATTAACTAGTGATTTATATGACTACATTTTATTAGGAGTGTACATAAACACCATTCCCACCACCAAAAGACTGTGACCCATCCCTCCCACCCACTCCCACCCCCCACTGGCCCAGTAAGCTGCATGCCTACCCCTCACCACAGGGTTTTTACTTTGGTGCCCTACTTACAATTTGGTCAGGTCCTGCTTTTAGTTTCCCTTTCAGATCTTCTTACTCAACTTCTGTTGATGAGTGGGATCATCCCATACTCATCTTTATCTTTCTGACTTAGCTCACTTAACATAATTCCTTCTAGCTCTGTCCAAGATGGGTCAGAGAAGGTGGGTTCATTGTTCTTGATAGCTGCACTGTTCTTATTTTTCAACTTCTGTCTATGAGTGAGATCATCCCATAATGACTCCACCTCTTTTTAAAAAATATTTATTTACTTATTTATTTATTTATTTATTTATTCTCTTTTGTTGCCCTTGTTTATCATTATTGTTGTTATTATTATTGCTGTTATTGCTGTCATTATTGTTGGATAGGACAGAGAGAAATCGAGAAAGGAGGGGAAGACAGAGAGGGGGAGAGAAAGATAGACACCTACAGACCTGCTTCACCACCTGTGAAGCGACTCCCCTGCAGATGGGGAGCCAGGGACTTGAACCGGGATCTTTACGCCGGTCCTTGTGCTTTGCGCCACCTGCATTTAACCTGCTGCACTACCACCCGACTCCCATGACTCCACCTCTTAACCCTATGAGAAGTTCCTCTAGGCAAGCTGTGTTTTTACCCTTCAGGATGTCATAGGCCACTCTGGGAATCTAAGGCAATTGGTAAGCCCCACAAAAAATCATATAATACTGTGGTCCAGCAGCATATGTACCAAAGTGATGTCTGGTTCTTTCTCTCTCTCTTCTCTTATCTTTCTCATGAACAAATAAATAATAAGAATAAATTAACTTCAAATTTTGTGGATATCACTAACACAGAGCTTAGAGACAATAGACAGCTTCACATTCATATTAGAAAGAAGAAAAAATATCACAACACAACAAGTATATACTGTCAAATGTAAAATATTAATTCCCCAATAAAGAAATAAAAAAGTACAATTCCCAAATTGCTTCAACCTTTGTGAAAAACAGGTGAGATATTTCTCAGGGCTCTAGAAATGTACCTACCCCATGACCCAGTAATTTCTCTCCTGAGGATATACCCAAAGGAAACAAAACACCTATCAGAAGATATCTACGTACAACTATGTTCATGGCAGCATAATTCATAATAGTCAAAACTTGGAAGCAATGGCTTCATCCAATGGCAAATGAGTGAATAACAAAATGTGAGATATATATATATATATATTTTTATTATCTTTATTTATTTATTGGATAGAAACAGCCAGAAACTGAGAGGGAAGGATGTGATAGAGAGGAAGAGAGACACAATGACACCTGCAGCCCTGCTTCACTGCTTGTGAAGCTTCCTCCCCTGCAGAGGTGGGGCAGAAGCTTGAACCTGAGTCCTTGCACATTGTAGTGTGTGCACTTAACCAGGTGCATCCAGCCCCAAGATGTGTGTGTGTGTTGTGATATATATCAGCTTTTAAAAATTATGAAGTCATCTCCTTTGCCTTATCCTGGATGGAATTTGAAGACATGTTAAGTGAGATAAGCCAAAAAAAAAAAGACAGATACTGAATAATCTTATAAGTGGAAGAGAAATAGGAGGGCCTGGGTGGTGGTGCACCTGGCTGAGCACACAAGTTACCAGAAATAGGAACAGAAAGGAAAAAACACAGAGTGAAACTTGGACTGGGTGTGGTGTATTGTGCCAAAGCAAAGGGTTCTGGGAAAGGAGGGGGAAGAGGTGAAGAGAACCTTGGGGTCCTATTGCATGATGGTATAAAGGAACCTAAGTTATGGGTGAGAGTGCTCTGAAAAGAACATTCACAAGAAGATGAGAAACTACCCATGTATCAACACCATTATAAATCATTAATCCCTCAATAAAAAAATGACTTTCAAAAAGTATAATTCCCAGATAACTAAGTGAAAGATGAATCTGGTGTTAATTCAATTTAAAAAAAAAAGCTGGTGGTGGGACTTGGAAGAGGTATCTCAAGGTCAGTTTTACAAGAAAGGACCTCTTCCCCGTCCCCCAAGGGAACAGGACTTTGGGACTTCATTGGTATACAGCTGAGGATGAACTTTGAGAATGTAATTAGTATATGGTTGACATCAGGCTGACAGACTTACATAAACCAAGTTATTTAACTTCCAGGTGGCTTCTGTCCTGGCTCCCTTTGTTCTTGCACTCCACTGTCGGAGCTCCCTGCTTTCCTACATTTTTGCGGCCCCACCACGGTCACTCTCCTGGGACTTGCTGAACTTTGGTAATTAACTTATCTCATGGGCCTGGCCTATTCTTATCTCTGCTTATTCTACTTATTTTGCTGTACCTAAAATATATCATTCCATACTGCTGTACCACCATGTAATAAACCATTGATTGTTTTAAACCCATGCCAAGTCGCACCCCTTTGAAATCTTTTATTTTTTAATTGTAATACCCAAGGAATAGGACAGTGACCTCTTGTACCAAAAACTTCCCCGTTATCTTCTGCATCCCAGCCAGTATTCCTAAGACATCATCATCCTTGCTTTGTGCATAAAGAAAATGAGGCTTAAAAGGTTAAAGTGATGTTCCCAAAGTCACACAGCTAATAAGTGATGGGACAGAGTAGTATTATGTCTTCAAACTGGTGATATAGTCATTGTGTTTCTGTAGAGAGTGAGAGAGGGGGAAAAGGCAGAGTGGAGAGCCAAGAACAGGGTTATTAAATCAGATCCCTCTTTGGGAGCCCAGGGAATCCCTCACTTGATGTGCTGGACATTCAAAGCCGCTGTCCCTGATGTGTGGAAATCATGACTGGAGGACTCAGAGGTTTCTCCAGTCAGATGTAGCTTCTGCATTAGATGATCTACCGGAAGCTCAGGCTGATATAGTGAGTGTAGTCATTGCCAAATTCCTCAGCCCTGACCCATCCGCAATCTACCTGCTAGCACCATATGAAGCAGGGCCCTCAGCCAAACAGGCCAGAAGAGCAAGGGAGTTCCTGGGATAGGCTGTTCCACCCTTTCTCCCAGATCCGGGCACAAGCCCTAGTGTCCCTCCACCCCCAACACAGACACACCCTGGGAAGCTGCTCGCCTTTATCTGTGCCTCCCAATACCTCCTCCCTGGTACCTTCCTTCCTCTCTTCTGATTGTTGATTACAGCATCTTGTCTGTGCTTTGGGGGGAAGATGGTTGTGGAGAGGAAGGAGAAAGAGCAAATTTCCAGGAATTGTTTCACTACTGCTGCTGCTGCAGTTGTTTGGGGAGAAACTATTTGCCTCCTTTCTGCTGGCCTGGGCTCCTTTCCCTTCCTCTCCCTTCCTTCCAGCCTTTCTCTCTCTCCAGATTCCCACCTCCCCACCCCCAACCCCATCCCTCAGCGAAGAAAACAACTCTGTGGAAACTGCAGAGCCATCACTACTTTTTCCTGCAGGAGCAACATTTTCCCCCTGTGGCCCTGCCAAGAGATCAGCACTTCCTCTCAAAAATGGTGAAGGGTGTGGGGGGCTGGGGAGCAGGTGAGGATGAGGCTGAAGCCTCCAGAGGGAGGTCAAAAGTCCTGGGGTGAAAGATTCAGAGACTTAGGAGATACCCTGAAAATAATGTGCTTGAGGATTGGGGAGATAATAATAACAACAACAACAACAATAATAATAAGTACGTAGGCTTTAAAGGAAAGAGAATGAGCAGGGACAGGAGAACACAGTAGAATTAAGGACTTCTATAGTCTTTTTTTTTTTTTTCTTTTCCTTCAACCAGAACATTGTTCAGCTCTGGTTTAGGGTGGTGTAGGGGATTGAACCTAGGACTTGGAGCCTCAGGTTCCTGTGAGAGTTTCTTTGCATAACCATTACATTGTCTACCCTCTGCCCAAATCAGGGACTTCTATGGAGTTGCTTGACCTTCATAAGTCAAAGGCGAGAGAAGGCAGGACTTTCAGAAGGCTCTTTACTGGGGAAAGGTAGATAGGAACCAACAGAGATAGGGAAGGGGTTGGGGAAGAGAGGGCTAAACTGTCTGAACAATCAAAGTGACACACATTCAATGTCATCAGAGCTCATCACCAAATAGACTTCTTGGTCTACTGAGTAAGTGGGAGTGTGGCATAACAAAATATGCAAGTCTGATCTCTGCCCCCAGTCCCTGGCACAGAGCTCCTAAGACCCTTGGCATTTCCTGTCTGCTAGGGATGAGGAGAGCCTCTTACACAGAGTTCCTAAATACCTTGGCATTTCCCAGGTGGTAAATTCACCTTTTGTTCTAATGAGGTGACTCTAGTTGGGCTCCTGAAAGCTTCAGAATTGGCCTTATAACCAGAAAGACCAGGCCATGATTAAAAGTCTGGCACTTTCTAGGCTGTGGAACTATAGCACAATGATCTTGCATGCCTGAGGTCCCAAGGCTCTCAGGTTCAATCCACAGCACCACCATTTGCCAGAGCTAAAACATACTCTACTCTCTCTCTCTCTCTCTCAAAAACTAAAGGAAGAAATTTTTATATAAGAAGAAGTTTATAACTTTCAACCTCAACACTCAGCCTCCAGGGAGAGTAGAGGCACTGGAGAATGAATTAGTAGTCAGTCACACCAGCTGATGAAACCACCACACAAAGCTCCAGAGACAGGAAAACATCTGGGTTGGTGAAGGCATCCACATGCTAGGAGTAACACAATAGCTTCGAACATCCCCCTGCCCCTGACTTTGGCTCCTGTACCTCTTCACTTAGCCGTCCACCTGTAGCTTTATCATGAACCTGCAAATATAAACACGATTCCCTGAGTTTTGTGAGCCATTTCTGCCAATTACCTAGACCAAGGAAGGTTGGGGTGAGGCGGTAGTGCACCTGGTTAAGTGCACACATAACAGTACACAAAGACCCAACAAGGACCCAGGTTTAAGTCCCCAGTTCCCACCTGCCTTTGGAAAGCTTCATGAGTGGTAGAACAGGGCTGCAGGTGTTTCTGTGTCTGCTTCCCTCTACTACCTCCTCCCCTCTCAAGTTCTGTCTCTATCCAGTAATAAATAAATAAATAAATAAATAATATAATTTTAAAAAAGGAAGGCATATGGGAACCCCCAACTTTGTAGCCATATTAGAAGAAGCATGGGACCCCAAAGAGCTATGCAACGCAATGAGCAACTAAAGTGTAGCTGGGCCATTAAACAGGTGGAGTCTGGTACTAACTCAGAGTGCTTAGCTCCAGAACTGAATTAAATTGCAGGCCACCCAATTGGTGTTTGCAGAGTTGGAAAATTGGTTAGTGTAGGAGGTAAAGGAAGAACACTACACCCTTGGTGCTGAATGTGTTCGGAGTGGAGAAGTCATTTTTCTATAGGAGGCCTCAAGAAAACTGCAAAGCTAAAGATGACTCCTTCCATGGAGATGTTCAGTACTGAGGACTGCACAATTTGAGTGTGTTAATGTCCCCTGGTTATACACTGTATAATGACTAACTCATTTAACACTAGCTTTATTTTTACCACATTAATGATGTAATTAGAAAAAAAATTATTTATTTTTCCCTTTTGTTGCCCTTATTGTTTTTTTATTGTTGTTTTGTTGTTGTTGTTATGATGATGTTGTTAGATAGGACAGAGAGAAATGGAAAGAGGAGGGGAAGACAGAGAGGGGGAGAGAAAGATAGACACCTGCAGACCTGCTTCACTGCCCGTGAAGCGACTCCCCTGCAGGTGGGGAGCTGGGGGCTCGAACTGGAAGAAAAAAAAATTAAATCCCCTCATTAGATGGAGAAACAAAATGTTGTTTAGCCAAACCATGGAATATTAGTCTGCCGTAAGAGGGAATAATATTTAACTACACATTACAATGTGAGTGAGCCTCAGTAATATGCTCAGTAAAAGTGAAAACCAGACACAAGAGCTATGTGCTATATGACTCCATCTATATCATTATTTTTAACATTTCATTTATTAACTTTAGTGAAAAATACAGAGAGAAAGAAAGAGACAGAGCTACCAGAGACCATTGCTCAACTCTGGCTTATAGGGATCAAACCTGTAACCTCAGGCAAGAAAGATTTTTGGATAAACACTATGCTATTTCCCCAGTCCTATATCATTCCTTTTATTTTTTTTCTATTAGAGCATTTCTCATCTCTGGCTTATGATGACGCCAGGGACTAAACCTCAGAACCTTAGACATCAAAGTATTTTTGCATGACCACTATGCATTTCCCTAAGGCTCCATTTTGATTAAATGTCCATAATTGGTAAACCCACATAGACAATAAACAGAATGATCATTGCCAGGGACTGAGGGAAGGGAAGAAGGGAAAGGGAGTGAGTAGTTAGATGGTTTATTTTCGGGTGATGAAAATGCCTTGGAAGTAGATAGAAGTGGTGGCTGCACAACATGAATGTATGAAATGTCACTGATTTGCAGCACAGTTCCTCTGCTCCTGGAAGACAGAGAAGGAAAGACACCATAGCACTGCTGCAATGACCCCTTGAAGCTTCTTGCATGCACGTACTTCCATATGGTGGCAAGGGGCTCAAACCAGGGTCTTTGCTCATGGTAGTACGTAGTACACTGGGGGAAGTAACTCCTGCCCCCACCCCCAAAAATTATTAGTCTTGCTCTGAATTTTACTATAGGAATTTCGCTTCCCCTGGGGATTAAATATATAAACTTAATGTCTTCCGGCTAGCACACACTCAGTCTTACATCCTCCAAAACAAAGGTCCAGCTCCAGGTGGCTCTGCTCACAGTGACTTATGTGAGACAGGCTGCCTTCCTATCCCTACAGAGATAAGGAAGGCCGTCCTTCCTCCCCACAATGGTTTGCCATGGATCATATAACTAACTGAGGTGAAAGTGCTCTGAGAAGCAGGAAGTTCTGCTGGCACAAGATGCCCACCAAAAACATAAATCCACAGCACCGAGCTTTGCCCTTCAGTCTGGAAGAGAGAAGGTGGTGACATTCTCTCTCTCTCTCTCTCTCTCTCACACACACACACACACACACACACACACACACACACACAGACACACACACAGGACATCCCCCTTCCCACCCACATGGGTCTTTGCTCTCTCCCCAGAGACTCACTTCAGATCACAGGGCGAAGGCTGTGGAGAATGGCAGGGGGCACCGTGAGCCAACAGGGCAAGTAAGTGTCAGTGGCATTAAAATATGGCTTGATTTGCACTTTATTTTTTACAATTATGAATAATTTATTTCCAGAAATATATTCATACATAGAATACTTTTTGTTCTGGGAGTCGGGGTCTATGTAGCGCAGCAGGTTAAGCATAAGGACCAGCATAGGATCCCGATTCGAGCTCCTGGCTCCCCACCTCCAGGGGAGTCCCTTCACAGGCGGTGATGCAGGTCTGCAGGTGTCTGTCTTTCTCTCCCCCTCTCTGTCTTCCCCTCCTCTCTCCATTTCTCTCTGTCCTGTCCAACAACAACAACATCAGCAACAACAATAATAAAACAACAAGGACAACAAAAGGGAATAAATAAATGAATATTTTTAAAAACTTAAAAAAAAGAATACTTTCAGTTCCTTAGAGCAAAACTGAATGAAGATAGAATAGGAATTCTGAGAGTTCTGAGGAACAGAGCAACTAAGTAACTTTCTCAAATCACATGGCAGCTGGGGGATATTACTGAAATCAGTCTGTGGTACAGGCTTCCTGACTTGTGCCCAGGGATTTTTCTCACAACATCTGCTATTGTAGGTCACTTTCTTCTGACCTCTTCCCACTGTTCTCTGAGTAAATAATCTCATTGCAGAACATGGGGAGCTAGGGTCAGTAGATTCATGTGTTGCAGGTTTGTTCTGAGCTCTCTCCAGGGTGTGCTCCTTTTCAGCCTGGAAGAAGGCCCAGCTGTACGCAGGTAAGAGACTCTGGTTGTCCTGTGTCCTTAGTTCCCAGCCTTTATTTACCCTCTTAAATATCAGTGGAACTCATACCAAGGTGGAATGGATGTTTGTGGCCTCCTTGTCACATAGCTAGTGTGCATCTGAAAACTGCAGCAACAGTTCTTGGAAACACAGATCTGCCTCCATTCTGACCCGTGCTACTTTACAGGTCATGCTAGTGTGTCAACACCTTCTAAAAAATCTTGTTTGGTGCCAGATGGTGGGACACCCAGTTAAGTTCATATAGTACTAAGGACCCGCACAAGGATCCAGGTTTAAGCCCCTGACTCTCACCTACAGGGAGGACGCTCCACAAGTGGTGAAGCAAGTTTGCAGGTGTTTATCTTTCTCTGTCTCCTCTGCTCTCACTCACTTTCTTTCTGTCCTAATCAATAAGCAAAAAAAAAAAAAAAAAAAGAAAGAAAGAAAAAGAAAACACAGTGGATTTGGAGTGAAGGCACAGAGCCCTAGAAATAACCCTGAAGGCAAAAAAGAAAAAGATTTAAAATATCTTGTTTAAATGCTGATCCTTTTTGGTACACTGAGGACAGTGAGATCAGCTGTGAAGAGAGCCTGTAGCGGCACCGGATAGGCTACGACTTGCTGACCTCCTGAAGATTTCAGAAATCCTGTTTTCCTTCCTATCTTTTTATTTTTTAGACTTTTTCTTTGGTGGGATTAATAGTTACAGTAAATAGCTATCGGTCATGTATAAATTTTTTCAGTTTTCTGCAAAACACTCTGAACCCCTGCACAGATCCTCCTCCACCATTGTGTGCCAGGACCTGAAAGTTCCCCTCACCCACACACCCACTAAGTCTTTTACTTCGGTGCAATACACTAAACCCACTCCAAGTTCTGCTTTGTGTCTCCCTTTCTGTTCTTATTTCTCAACTGCCATCTGTGAATGAGATCATCCCATATTCATCCTTCTCTTTCTGGTTTATCTCACTTAACACGATTCCTTCAAGCTCCATCCAAGATGAGGGGAAGAATGTGAATTCACCATTTTTAACAGCTCAGTAATAGTTTTATTTGAGTCCTCCCCTCCAAGTTTGCTTTAGTAAGAATCAAGATAGATAGGGGAGCATGGAACTCCAAGCTGGATTAAAGAGGGGAAAGTGCACTTACATATATGGGGCATTTACAGTCGGTCAGCCTTGTGTTCTATGACTCAGTTAATTCTCATAACACTCCGTTAGTAAATACAGCTGTCATCATTTTGCAGAGAACTTAATAAATGCTTAAAGAGATGAGATCACATAACTAGTGAGTGTTGGGGGGTGTTTTTATCTTTATTAAGAGATACCAAGACACTTTCCTGCCTTTTATGATGTTCTATTTTGTCTTTCTTGTTTCTATGTTGTACTGGGATCGAACCTGGGATCTTACACACTCAAGGCACTCCTATATTCTGCAGCTGAACTATGTACTAGGCTGAGAGAGTGTTTTAAAGTTTGTGGCAACTCCTTCCTGCCACTGGCACGCCAGGCATTTTGCTATAACTTCCTCTCTGACTAGATTGGGAGAAGGCAGGACAAACCCTGACCCTCTCCCACAGAGCCTCAGCCAGTGATGAGCTTCCAGATAAGAGGGCTGGCCCTGAAGCCTGCAGCAAAGCCAGCCCCACCTTCACAGTCCTTACAGCTTCCCCACAGCTCCTCAGCTGGTCAGACCCACTGACCTCCAGGACCAGGTGCTCCCAACAAAAATCCAGGTGGGTATCACCCTCTCTCAGGGAAGAAGGGAACCGGGGCTTAGAGGCAGTTGATTTTTGTGTATGAGCTACAGGTGTTCTCAGGGACAAATCAGATGAGTGCGTGCGTGTGTGTGTGTGTGTGTGTGTGTGTGTGTGTGTGTGTGTGTGTGACGTGGAAGGGTTAAAGAGGACTGGTGAAATAGCTCACTTTGATAGTGCTCTGCTTTGCTGTGAGACTCAGGTTCAAGCCTTCCCTTCACCCCCTGCCCCAACCGTCACCACACACATACACACACATTGAAAGAAGCTTCAATGCTGTGGTCTCCTTCAGTCTCAGAAAGAGAAAGAGAGAGAGAGAGGAATAGAGGGAGGAAGGGAGGTAGAAAGGAAGGAAGAGAGGGAAGAAGGGAGGGTGGGAGGGAAAGGAATGAAGAAAGGACAGAAGAGAATGAGCCAAGGAGTGAAGTGGCAGGGTGGAAGGGGAGGATGGAGACCACTTGGCCCGGAGAATGGAGGAACTGAAAGGGCGGCGAGTCTCACTAGGCAGACTGGGAAGTACCACGGCCCGACTTGCAAGGATGAGGCCCTGAAAACTCATCATGGGTGCTAGAGTCATGTCTAGTTCTATCTAAAGTAAAATAAATTATATTGGGCACAGTTTTGACCCCTGCCAGCACTAAGAACCCTTAACTGAGAGTCCTTACCTGAGGTCACTGTGGACTCTTTTCTGAAGTCGAAATTGGCAGGTGAGTTGTGTATTACCCACACTTTGTTTAAGTTACTTTTCTTGCCTCTTCAGATCCTGAATCTTTCCCCAGAGCCTGTGGTTCCTGTGGCATTCTCAAGACTGTTTCTCTTCCAACCCCTTTTGCCACCACTCCCTACACTAATGTCAGACAAGGCCAATCTGGGACCTAGTCCCTCCAGTGGGCCCACCTTGAGGCCTACCATCAGCTCTGGCGACAGCCACAACTGGACAGAACTGCTTTACTTCCTCAACAACACATTGCCCGAGTGTCAGATAGAGCTCAGTGATGATGTCAGGCGTGTAGCCCTCTTCGTCCTCTACCTGGCCATCTTTGTGATGGGGCTGGTGGAGAACTTCCTGGTGATCTGGGTCAACTGGCGCCGTGCAGGCCAGGCCGGGCTGCTGAACTTCTACGTGCTCCACATGGCATTTGCCGACCTGGGCATTGTCCTGTCCCTGCCAGTGTGGATGCTGGAGGTCACGCTGGACTATACCTGGCTCTGGGGTGACTTCTCCTGCCGCTTCATTCATTACTTCTACTTCGTCAACATGTACAGCAGCATCTTCTTCCTAGTGTGCCTCAGCATCGACCGTTATGTCACCCTCACCGGCACCTCAGCCTCCTGGCAGCGCCGGCAGCACCAGGTTCGGAGGGTTGTGTGTGCCAGCGTCTGGGTCCTCTCTGCCATCCTCCCACTGCCTGAGGTGGTGCACATCCGGCTGATGGGAACCTTGGAGCCTGTGTGCCTGTTCCTGGCACCTTTTGAGACACACGACAAATGGATCCTGGCGGTCACCCTGTCCGCCAGCATCTTTGGCTTCCTGCTGCCCTTCTTCCTTATTGCCATCTTCAACGTGCTCACAGCCTGGCGACTCCACCAGACAGAACAGCCTGAGAGTCGACGCCACTCACTGCTGGTGGGCGCCTACGTGGTGGTCTTTGTTGTCTGCTGGCTGCCCTATCACCTGACGCTGCTGCTGCTCACCCTGAATGCCACCCACATCACCCTCCACTGCTACCTGGTCAACGTGCTCTACTTCTTCTATGACATTGCAGATTGCTTCTCCATGCTCCACTGCGTAGTCAACCCCATTCTTTACAACTTTCTCAGCCAGAGCTTCCGGGGCCGGCTGATGAGTGCTGTGGTTCATTACCTTCCCAAGGTCCAGGCCAGGGCGGGCAGGCATGCTTCCTCTTCTTCCTCCTCCACGCAGCACTCCATCATTATCATCAAGGAGGGTGCCCAGCCCACTGCAGCAGGTCCCCAACCACCAAGCCTGAACGTCCAGGCACCAGAAACCTCACCCGTCTCCACCGTTCCATTTCTTACAGCCAGCTGAGCCTGAGTCCAGGAAGCTGGAGTTGAAGGTGAGAGGTGGAAGAGAGTGGGATGGAGGGTCAGAGAATGTATGGTGGATTCTGAGTATACCCTAACATATTAAAGTGCAGAGAGGGAGAAGGGGCAGTGGGAACAGAGGCGAATGGGCCCTTGGTATTACTTTATTTTTGTCTCTGCATCTAAGGGGGCACACTGGGGAAAGACAAAATAAAAAATTAAATCAGGGATGAGGAGACAGCATAATGGTTATGCAAAAAGACTTTCAAAGGTCCCAGGTCCAACCCCCACCACCACCATAAGCTAGAGCTGAGCAGTGCTCTGGTTTCTCTCTCTCTCTGTATCTATCTCATCAAAATGAATAAATAAAAATACTTTAATGAATAAATAACCGAGAAAGCTGTGAGTGGGTGTCTGAAATGTCCACTTCCAGTGGAAATAGGGCAGGAATGCAGGCTAAAGAGATTCTACAGAAACTAGATGAGCTGGTTTCAGAAATCAGCATGGGCAGAGTGAGTTCAGCAGGAACCTCACAGAACTTTCCTTTTGTGCTTGTTGCTCTGTGTGCACACCATGTAGGCTGTGGGGCCAAGAGGCCAAAGGCCAAGGAAGCCGGAGGCCTCAGCAGGATGCTTCTCAGCGGTGCATCCTCAGTGCTGTGGTAAATGGAGGGTGGAGCTCAGACAAGCTCCCTGCAGCTGGGGATGCAGGACAAGCTGGGAGCCCCACCAGCCAGCCAGGAAGCTGCTTCTCTTCCTTGCTGGCATGTCCACATCCCTCTGGCTCCCTTCCCCCATGGCAGAGGCTCAGTCCCAGAGTCCATGCTCCTCAGAGCCCACTCCCCTGGGCTTTGGACCTAGAACCATTCCAGACCTCTGGGAGGAAATACTCTATGAAACCCACCCCCAGCCTTTCCTTTCTCTCCCCATCAGAAGAGACATCCAGGGCTGTCCACACTGGGAAGGGACCTTGGGACAGCCAGCGGCAAGCACTGAGGGATGCTCTGATCTCAGCTCTTGTCCCCTCGACTTACTCTGCTGAGTTAGTGCAAATCTTTTAATTCGGTCACAAGGCTAAGTGTTAGCAGCCTTCTCAGTCAGTCCAGTCATATTCTTCTTTCTCTCAAGCCAAATCTTTTCAGGTACTTCCTGTGAAGCATCCTGCTTCTAGTAACACCTGTCCTGTAGATAAGAAAGAAGTCTTATTGCAGCCAGGGAGGTAGTGCAGAGATAGTGTTAAACTTGCAAGCATGAGGTCTCAAGTTTGTTCCTCAGCATTGCATAGGTCCAAGTAAATGCTCTGGTTCTCTCTGTCCTCTCTTAATGCTAATTAATAACATTCAAATAAGTAAATAAATTTCTTGCTTAATAAGTAGGTCTTCTGGGAAAGGTTCATTTGTCCATTTAGGAGACTGGGACTGTGTTTGTGTTTCTAAAAAGCAGAGTAGAAGAACTGGGAAGACAGCATAGTGGTTATGCAAAAATACTTTCTTGCCTGAGGCACCGAAGGCCCCAGGTTCAACTCCCAGAACCACCATAAGCCAGTTGAGCAGTGCTCTGGGAAAAAAACAACACACACACACACACACACACACACACACATCCCTGAAGTAGATTGGAAGCCTGAGAATGGCTCCCAGGCTGGAAAAAAACAACACAGACACACCACACACACACACACACACACACACACAGGCTGCCAGTTCCAAGGCTCTGAGCCCCTGGAGGATGAAGGGCTTATAGATGTAACCACTGAACCTGTGCTGCCCCAGCACTCCATGCCTGCAGTGTTTAACTTGGAATAGCTGCTCTCTGGCCTGTAGTGCAGCCTCTGCAGCTCTCAGAAATCTGAGCCCCTCTACCAGATGCAAAAAACATGTTTTCTGACAGAGTATGTGCCTGATAGTCAGGGATATGGAGAGCCGCATCTAGGAGTCCCTTGTTTACAAGGTTCAGATCTGAAAATTTTTCATCTACAAACAGTTGTTAGGTGGCACCAAACTGAAGGCTTCTTCCTTTTCTTTTTTTTTTTTTGTCTCCAGGGTTATTGCTGGAGCTTGGTGCCTGCACTATGAATCTACTGCTCCTGGAGGCTATTTTCCCCCTTTTGTTGCCCTTATTGTTTATCGTTGTTGTTATTGCTGTCATTGTTGGATAGGACAGAGAAAAATCAAGAGAGGAGGGGAAGACAGAGAGGGGAAAGATAGATACCTGCAGACCTGCATCATCACCTGTGAAGAGACCCCTTCTGCAGATGGGGAACTGGAGGCTCAAACTGGGATCCTTACACCAGTCTTTGCACTTGGTGCCATGTGCACTTAACCCACTGCACTACCGCCCGACCCCCAGTAGCTGAAGGCTTCTTAAAATGGGAGAGTCTGGGTTATGACTGAGATGAAGTAGGGCTTAAACTAACTGTGCAGACAAAGCAAGCTTTACCAGGAAAAAAAAAAAGATTATGCAAAGAGACCCTCCTGCTTGAGGCTCCAACATCCCAAGTTCAGTTCCCCATACCACCACAAGCCTGAGCTAAGCAGTGCTCTGGTTAACAAACAAACAAAAAGACTGTCTGTCCTTGTACCCATATAAACACCAAACTAAGACCTGATGCCCATCTCACATCTCTCTCCTTGAGCTCCAGAAGCTTCTTAAAGGAAGCCCAGTTGCCATGTCCCAACTTACCTCGAGGTCACTTCCCCAAGATCCTGATTTCCTCTCAGATTTCACTTTGGCAGCTGGTTATCACCTCAGGAGCACGAGTACTTCCTTTGGAGGGAACTGACCCTGCTTACTGTGGCAAGGCCATCCTTGCTCAGCACTTACTGGGCCCAGGCTACAGTCATGTGTCCTGAGATCAAACAGGCCACATGACACCCTAACTTTGAGGTCTAGCTCCCCTCTGGGGATACATCTGTTATCACTACACAACTGTGCCAAACCTGTTTGGAATCTGCCTCTCTCCACAGGGACACACCTCATCACAGTGAATGAAACAACAATGTGTCAAGATCCTGAGGCAAGACTGTTTGGCCAAGTCTCACTTGGGGATAACTAGTTCAACTAGACATTCACAGAGGCCTACTGCTCTCTGGGAAAACGAGGGATGCTTCCCCCTAAAAAGGTGGGTTCATTGACTTAGTTTCATACAAAAAAAAAAAAGCAGGGTTAACAAGTTAAACCCTGGCGATTTCCAGCTACCAGAAAGGCAGATAAGCTGCTTGAAAGAACTGTGCAGCTGAGGCTGGCAGGCCACCTACTCTGAACTCAAATGGTGAATGTGTTCATGGTAAAGAGGAAACTAACCCATTTTCAAATGTTCTTTTTTATTCTAAATAAAAAACACACTTTGTGCCGAACAATGGAATATAAAAGAATCAGATGTACAACGATCTTAGACATCTACTATTGGGCGAGAGAGGGGAAGTTTACAAAATATACAAAACTTTACAGCAATAGATAGTAAACACTTAAATATTAGGAGGTCAGTACTTATTAATTTAATGGAAGGAGTTAGACGTCAACAACTCTTCTTGGTTTTGTTAAGACTTAGCTAGTAGAGGCAGGAGGGGAGGGTGGGCTGGTGTAGGGACGGGGGCAGAGACACTGGGATTGAAAACAGTTTCATAACCTATCTCACTGGGATGCCTGCTGTGTGCCCTGTTCCTGATTCTGTAGGGCAGAGAAAGTTGGCAAATCCTAGCTGGGCAGACTTCACCACGATCCCATGCCAACAAATCAGTATCCATCCTCAAAGGGGGTTGAATGCACTTCCACAGTGGAATCATCTGGGAAAGAGGGCACAGAGGCCAGAAGATGGGGGAAAATTCATCAGTAGCAAAAACCTGATTGGCAGTATGTGTGTGTGTGTTGGGGGGGTGGGAATTCTAGCCCATAGATTTGTCCTAGTGATAAATGGGCACTAAGAGAAGAGTCAAAAAGAACTTTCTGGTTCTTGGTGGTCACCTGGACGCAACTCTCACCCCCACCTACCTTCTCCCCAGCTGTCAACAAATTTCTGGGTGGTTTTTAATTCAGGACCAAACACTAGAGTTTGGTAGTTCCCTAGGGACTGTGGCAGCAGTGACCTAGGACCTTGGTGCACCAAGACAATGCTCCCCTTCTGTAGCCACAAACAGCTTCTGTTTGCCCCAGTGTACCAAAAAAGAGCTGTCCTTTCCCTTTAAGAAACAGGCTGGGGGTGGGAGTTGGACAGGGGCAGGGGCAGGGGCTAGACAGTATAATGGTTATGCAGAGACTCCCATACCTGAGGCTCCAAAATCTCAGGTTCGATGCCCCCCACCCCTCCACTACCATAAGCCAGAGCTAAACAGTGCTCTGCTAAAGAAAAAAATAAAATAAAATAAAAAAGAAAGAAAGAAAGAAAAAAGAAAAGAAAAAGAAACAGGTTGGGAACTAACTGCCTCATGCTTGGTTTCATGCTCTACAGTTGCCATCTTGAAATGCTTAATAATTGTTCAACAAGAGGCTCTGCAAATTAAGTAGCTGGTCCTGAGTACGGAGTAAGAAAAGAGGAAGGAGGGGGAACAAGACACTCAAGAGTCAAATGGAACCTCAGAACAGTATAGCAGGAGGCCAGACTCCAGGGCAGAAAGGGCAACAAAAATCAAAGGGATAGTTTGAAAGAACTAAACTGAATACCTTCCACTGGGTATCCTACAGTATCCTTTGCCGCAATAGAGTTTCAACATGTGTTTCAAATAAAGCAGTTTACAAAAGGGTGAGTTGGAAGCAGAGGCAGTGGTGACTCCAGGGCCAAGCTAGAGTGTGGGATCATGTAAAAGCACAGGGTTTGGTCAGTGAGCTTCACGTGCAGCTGACCTTGCTACATGTCTGACTCTGGCCAGCTGGGCCCCAACCACTTGACCTCTTAAAGATGAGAAAGTGTTGTTTTCAGTTTAGTATTCCAAGGGAAAAGTTTCAAGAATTGCTTTTTGGTTTACTGGCAAAAGGGGAAAACTTCACAGTTTCTGGTTAAACACACATATTACCCAGCACCCAAGAGAAAAGGGTCTCTCTAGCAAAATGATCCAGTCACAGCTACCTGGCTGGCTTCTGGCCTAACTTTTCTCAAACCCAGCCACTCAAAAACCAGTCCTCTTCAAATCTGGGAGGGTCACTCAGCTTTGAAAAGCTTAGCTGGAGGACTGGTTAAGCACACATAGTATGAAAAGCTTAGCACACTTGATTGTACTCTGTCACATGTTTTCATTCTTAAATTCCTAATGGTCATTGTGGGGAAGGGAGCAGCAAGTTGGAGAAGGAAAGCCTTCCCGGCTTCAAGACAAGACTGCCTCAAGGAAGCATGCCACACATCGAGTGGCCATTTATATGATGGCTCCCCACTAGAGAGCCATGCACCCAACTCAGAACGGGGGGGGGGGGGGGTGGGTAGGCGGGGGCAGAATAGCAGGACTAACAAAAATGGAGTTTTGGTTTGTTATGACAGTTTCCCAAATTTAGAAAGGATGAGAACATGTACAAAAAGGTCTTTCGTGCGACTTGATTGCTTCAGTCCAGTCTCCAAATTGATTCCATCACAAGTGGAATAGGGATGAAAGGTCCAGAAATTTAACAAGCCCCAACTTTCTAGGGTTCACATCGATTTCCCTGAAGGATTCCCTGGGTACATTCTGCAAGAGACTTTTCTTGGAGATAACAACAAAAAACAGAAAAAGGGGGGGAGTATGTTTGTTGACACACTCTCCCTCTCTCTAGTTTCCTAAATCTCTAGCCAGGACTGTCCCCTGGTATATGAATGACTACTTGCTGGGGAGAAACCCATTTTCCTGAAGCTTCTTTTTCAAAAGAGATGCTGAGTAGTATGTATGCAAAAGCAAAAATAAATAAAATATTAATGTCCAAAAAGGCTTTGTGAGTTCATTAAAACCACAGCCCCGGTGCTACTGAGTCCCACCAAGGCAGCATCAGGGCTGAGACCTGGGACTCCCAGAGCTCGCCTGAGCAAGGTGAGGTAGTATGAGGTACTGAGGTGCCACCTTGTAAGAACTTGAGATCTGAGGGCCCTCTCCCTCAAGCCTTCTTTGGGCAAGACCTCCTCAAAAGCCTACTAAGAATGGAGTCATCCAGCCCAGTAGGCTGAGCTATGTTCCCTAGTAACTTAGGGAAAGCATGAGCCAACAGCACCCCCTAGTGAAGATGCAGTGACAAACCAGGATAAATGCCAGCAGGTCAAAAGTGAGCTGCCAAAGCTCTGCCCATTTAGCACAAAGTAAACAAGTTTCCCCACTGGGACAGAATGCACAGCCTGCTACACACCACCAATCATTTGGGTCCCTTTAATCCTGAAGGGCTCAGCAGTCCACCAGTCCACCAGTCCACCAGCTCCTGGGGTCTTCTCAGCTACTCTTAGCCAAACACATTTCTAGATGAGAGACTGTCAATGAATTAAGGCAAGGCTGCTGCTGTCAGATGTCCCACCTCACATCAGGAAACTCCAGGTCGATGGAGGTGGCCAGAGTTAACAGATGATGAGATCAAAGTGGCTCCCTGTCCTCTCTGCCCCACCAGGAAGGCCTGATGTCCTGGGCCATCACTTCATAAAATCACATTTCTTTGGAACTAAGTAGAAAAAAGAAACCTCCCTTCCTGTCCATGCAGACTGCCACTTCTGGCTGGTAAGGACTCATCCCTAGGTTTTTGTGACCTAAACAGAAAGCTTTGTCCCCAGTTTGAATCCAGCTGCCAAGCAATGGAACTGTTTAACTAGCAGATGAAAGCTGGGGAGCAGGCAGGCACCTCCAAAGACAGGAATCCGAGACGAACTGCCTAGATGATGAGTCTTTTCTGGATGGCCACGCTCCCAACATCTCCCACAGCTGGTTGTAATACCCACAGTGAACACCTCTCCATCTCTTCGCTTTAGTGAAGCTGTTGGCTGGAATCTTAGCAGCATAAAACCTGTCAGTAAACTAAAATTCAAGAGGCCAGGATAGGGCATCTAGTTGACACCAAATGCCTGTCAGAACACAACCGGCCTCAAAAGAATCAAAACCACAGTCCTTCACGGGCAAGAAGAGATGTGGAGGTAAACAGGATCAGGCTGTTGCTTCTCAAAACCAGTAACAGCTTCTGTGCTATTTCTTCTTCCTTCTTGAAACAAAGACAAAACAGAACTCCTGGCAAGGCAAAACTGTAACTTCGGCTGGAGCAGGACCAACCACCACTAGAAATCCAATGTCTCGGCTGCTGCCGGGGGACACCCCCTAGCTATGCTGGGGCCCAGTCAGCTGTCTGGGTTCTTTTCCGCCTCTTTGGAGTGAATAATGTACATAAAGGTCTGCTCAATGGTGAAGTCAGGTGGGAGGCTGCCTTTGTGCACACCGACGTGCTTGCTCATGAGGTTAAGAGTTGAGCTGTAGTGGCCGCAGACCGTGCAGCGGTACATGAGTGCCCCGGAGTGCGTCTTCAGGTGGCACTTGATGGTTGAGCGGCCTCGGAAGAACTTGTGGCACACTTTACACTGGTATGGCTTCTCACCTGTGTGGATCCGCTGGTGGTAGTTGAACTCACTTGTATGAGCAAACCTCTTGCCACAGACTTTACAGCTATATTTACTATTCCCAGGTTGGCCCTGCAGAGCCAGCTCTTCACTCAGGAACTCCTCTGCAGGCAGCTTCCGCTTCTGGAGAGCTGGGTGCTGGAGCCCGAACCCAGGTCGCGCATCAAGGACACTGCTGCACTTGTGCTGGCTAACGTGGTAGCGGTAGGCAGCCTCTGACTTGAAGCTCTGACTGCACAGGTGGCAGCGAAAGAGGACCTCTTCTAGACTTTGGTGCACAGCCATGTGCTTCTCTAGAAGGTGCCAGTCCACAAAGCTGTTGGCGCAGACAGAGCAGGAGAAGACTGAAATGCCGAGGTGTGACAGGGTATGCCACATGAGACTGCAGAGACTGAGGTGGCGCTGGTCACAGATGCTGCAGGCCTGGCCTTTCAAGTTCAGATGGTCAAGAATGTGGCCCCGGACTACATGGAAATCTTTGGCCAATACTTTCCCACAGGCAGCACATTTCAGCTCTGAGGAGGCTGCCCCAGAAAACAGACCCAGCTTCCCAGGGAGGGGGTCATTAGGGTGGACAACGATGTTGTTCTCGAAAATTCCATCGCATCGATGGAGGGTCAGCTGCCACTGAGTAAAGAACTTGGTTTCACACATGTCACAGGAGAAGAGGAAAATGCCAATGTGGGATAGAACATGGGTTACTCGGGAATTTCGGTCCTGAAAGTGGGTTTCACAGACTTTGCAGTTGCCAGTCAGCAGGTCTACATGATCCTGTGCATGCTGTCGGATCAGCTGGATGTTGGGCTCCAGAACTTTCTTGCACACCTGACAGGGCATAGCTTTATTCTCTTGGTTGTCATTCTCTCCAAAAACCAGCTCATCTTCACTGTCATCACTCAACTCAATCACCTCCTCAGTTGCGCCCATCTCCTCAGTGGGATCTTCGAACTGCAAGTCATCATCGTCCAGGTCTTCCAGCTGCAGCTCATCCATCTGCCCAAAGCCTGGATCTTTGGAGTGCTCACTATTGCTCAGACATGAGTTGGTCCCAGTGGTGATATCTATTGCATTATCAGAAGCGAAGAAGTTGCTTTTACTGAAGTCTCCATTGCTCTGAACTTTGTATGGCTGGCAGGAGCTTGTGCTGGTTTGGATGTCCATGCTGGCTGTGCCAAGAATTGGCTGGGTCCCCACACCTGGAATGGATGTGAAAGGAGCAGGGGTATCATGATCTTCTGTCTTTGGTGGCAGTGTCTGCTGTGGCAGAGGCAAGCTATGGTTAGTGTCACTGTTGGCATTTCTCTCTTCCTCTTTATAGCTTCCACCAGCATCACCAGGTAACACGTAGCTTCTAGCAGAGCCAAAGTGTTCTCCAGCACCCCGAAGCTCCCCCAGGGGGTGGGCAGGCTCTGCTGAGCTACAACTCAGAGTACTGGAGTGACTCTCACTGACACTGGTCAGGGGCTTGGTCACATCAGTGCTCTCCAGGTCAGGGAAGGTGGAATGGCAGGCCTGGAGGAGGTCTTCCATCCCCAGGCGCTCAGCCACCTCATAGATGACCCCAACATTGATGAGGTCTGTGAAGAGCTCTGATGTGTACACAAAGCTCAGGATCTTCTCAAAGTTGGCAGGGGTGATGAAGTCCACCACATAGGTCCTGGCGGCATCCAGCCCTGTGTTCAGGAAGAGGTTCTGGAAGTAGCCAGCCGCACAGGCCAGCACGGCTTTATGGGCTGGAAAGGAGTGACTCCCCACCACTATGGTGACATCGCACATGGTCTCCGAGAGCCGGCACTTGTTGAGTTCCTTCAGCAGATTGTTGGGGTGGTTGGTGCTTTGCAGTTTGATCCTCATGCCCATCTTAGCAGCTCCTGTGAAGTTGCTTCCTGATTAGCACGGTTATTCTGTAGAATGTGAAAGGGAGAGATGAATGGCAACATAGCCCTGCAAGGGACGAGCACTGCAGTCTGGACACGCCCAAAGCACAAGGAAGGTGGGAGCGAGTGGAAAGGGAGAGCTGCTCTGTTCTGCAGGAGGCAAGGACAAGCAAAAATGCTAGGACAATGCATGAACATACACTCTCTCTCCACAGATATGCATATATCCAGAATCATCACGGCAAAAGCCAAAAACACTGAGAAACATGGCGAGGCAAATGGCTCAAATGGTCGAACAGCAGCCTTGCTTGCCTGGGGTTCCTGGTTTGGCCTGTGGTGTTCTGGCTTGTCTGTCTCTCTCATGTGAAATTCTCTCATATGTATAACAAACAGACAAATATTTTAGAAATGTACATGAAGACAATGATCCCTTGGCCTTGAAGAGTCTGTAAGAGAGGCTGTAGCCCTGCTTGGGAAGGATCTAGGTCAGCCAGATCAACTCAGAGACAATCTCATGCTTCAGTACTAGAGCAGCTGGCTCAAATGTTTTCCCTTCATTCTCGCCCGAATATAAGCTTTCTTATCTCACTGAGGATACTTCCCTTATGTGAACACACAACTATCAAAGTTCCATCCACTGCTGAGGAAAAGGTAAGGCCACTCCACCTTTTGATCTGTTGTCATTACTGTGGTCTTTCTGTCCCTCAATAAACAACTTGCTTACTCTGGAGTTTCTCTCTCTCTCTCTCCTCTCCCTCTCCCTCTCCCCCTGCTATCTACATGCCCACCTTCTGGCCTTTCATTCCCTAACCCAGAGCCATCCCCTGCTCTCTCTCCAAATGCTGTGGGTGATGGAACACTTACAGCCCCAAAAGTCAAGCAAAGTAAAACAGAACTGTGGTACTCAGCAATACTCAAATGGCCTATTGACAGACAGACAGACAGACACACACACACCTTTCAGGATATCTGCCGCGTAGACCAGCACTATCAAATTCACCTGCTGCATGTAGGGGTCTTACCACTCTCTCAACACCACTCTTCCCCTTCCCGGGTCCTGCCCATCCAGCCCTCGCACAACCCCCTTTCTCCGCCCCCACATTCTCGAAGTCCCAACTTTGCGGCCCAGAAGCTGCAGCACATCGCTGGGCACCAGCCGAGCAGCTCCCGGGCCCTGGGGGCCACACGGCAGCCTGGGGCACCGGGGAGTCCGCCGAGGCTGGCGCGGAACTTGCGAGCTGGCGCCCCAACGCCCCCGGGCCGCAGTCCCCGCGGAGGTGGAAGCCGAGAGGCGCGGGCGCGCTGGGTCCGGCGGCCGGGGCGCCGCGGGAGGCCCCCGGGTGGCCGCGGAGGGCGGGTCGGCCGCGGGGAGCGAGCAGGAGGGAGCCGGGCGACAGCGAGCAAGGCCGGGCCGGGGGTCGGGCCTCGACCCGGGGCGCCCTGGGCGCGGCAGTGCTTACCCGGCTGCGCGGGGCCCGAGCAGCATCGCCGCCGCCACCGCCGCCGCCTCACACAAAGGCCCCGGCCCGCCGTGCCCGGCCCGACAAGAAGGCGGCGCCGCCGGCCGCGGCCAGACTCTCCATCCGCCGCGCCGCTCGCCGCGCGGGTCCGGGCCACCCCCCGCCACCCGGCCCGCAGCGCCCCCCGCCGTCCCGGAGGAGGCAGCGCCCCCCGCCGCTCGGCCGCAGCGCCCCCGCCCGGTGGAGCCTCCCAGCCTCGGGCCATCCTCCCGCCACCAGCCCGGTCCCCTACGACAGTGGGCCGCACAGTGGCTCCGGGAACCCCCCACTCTGGTCCCGCCTTCCTCTACTGTCCACGCTACCGGGGGGCCGCACCCCCTACTCTCGCTACCAGCTGCAGGAGAGCTTCCAGCGGCCCACAGAGAGGACACCCCTCCCCCACCACGGTCCTGGTGCCTGCAAGCGAAAAGCCTCTCCCACTCTTCATTAATTTCACACTGCCGCCCCTATTCCACGGCTCATGGTCCCAAAGTCTCTTTTCTCTTCAAAAATCCGCTAGCGGTGTTTTGTCAAAAGTTGTAAGATGATCTCATTAACTTCAGTCTCCGCCAGGTTGTGAGCTTCCGGAAGGCAGGAGGAATCTGGCTCTGCTGCCCCTCCTCACCCCCCCCCCCCAGCATCTTGTCAACTTGTCAAACCAAATTCTGCAGGGAACGCAAAATCACCCCCCACCACCCTCCCAGATTATTGGTTGAGACCTCTGCTCCCAACACCCCCATAATAGAAGTTCTGTAGTAGGTATACCTCCTCTACGAGCGGGAGATCCAGAAAAACCCAGTAGCCATTCTAAATGCCCCAAAGGGCCACCTTCAGTACCATATCGAACTAAAAAGGAAAGATGTTGGGGGTCAGAGGGAGGGGGCAGTTTATGGAGGTTCCCAAGCCCAGCACAGTAAACAAGGGTAAGGTTGCTATGCAGACATGGCTTTGCCTTCTTTGATAAGATGCAGCAGGAAGAGAATGACTAATTCTCTAGACATCAAAGCAGGCGTACTATCCAGCAGCTATCTTTTGTAAGGAATAAATAAAGATTTCTTTTTTCCTTGTAAATTAAAATGTGCCTTACAAAAGGGTTACTTCTGCCTGATTTTCAGAGCGTCTTTTATGTCTGTAGCCTCACCAAAATAATCATCCCAAACAGGCAAGATAGCTGTGCTGGATAGTACACCTGCTTTGTCATGCTTGTGTGCATCACCCGGGTTCCAGCCTGGGCCCCAGTGCACTTTTTTAGTGAGAAAGTCAGTCTGGAGAGGTGAGGTGGTGAAAGAAAAAAGAAAAGGGAGGGAGGGGATGGAGAGGGGATTCTTGTTTGGCTCTTGATTTGTCCAGCTGGGCCAACTCCTGTTGTTTTGGAAGAGAGCTAAGTGTGGATGGGCAAGGTCCTTTATAGCTGAAAGGGAAGGGGCCATTTATTTTATTTCTGTGGCTGACTCAAGACCTCTGCAAATTCACTTCTCTGTGCCCCGAATGGCAGACGGCCTTTCACAAATGGCAGGCCCAAGTCCACAGCTTGGGGAAAGCTGGTCAGACTGTCCCGGAGTGGAATATTATACAATGTGAAATTGGTCTCCTCAAAAGAGTCAGAGCAGACCTCTTCCAGTAAGTGTCACCTTGGTATGCAAAAACTAAGCTCAATAGCCTTGGAAGATCTGTTACCTTAAATAATTCAGACTTTTTTTGGGGGGGTGTTTATTTATTTATTTGCTTATTGGATACAGAGAGAAATCAAGAAGGGTGGAGAAGGTAGAGAGAGAAGAAACCCTACTTCAATATTCATGAAGCTTCCTCCTGCAGGTCGGAGTTGGGGGCTTGAGCCCTGGGTCTTGCACATTGTAACAAGTATTCTCTACTGGGTGCACCGCCACCAGCCCTAGAATGTGGATTATTTTAATGTGAGAGCAGTGATGGCCCTGGAGGCTGAGCAGAATCTCTAGTCCTTCTCTTAGTCTTTTGCCCTTTTCCTAATTGAACAAGCAATCATTGCCCCCCCCCCCCCATCTGTTACTTAGAAGAATACAGTTTGGGGGTCAATATAGGCAAAAGTTTACCAGTAGACATGTCTTCCCTATCTGAGAAATTCATCTCTGCTGTGAGTAAAAGCTGACTCACACCTTCTTGTCACCTGAAGTCGCCTTCTCTGTCCTTGATGCTCCAGGTCTCCTAACACAGGATCTGTGGTTATATCCCTGGCCTACCCATTTGCCTTAGGTTTTACAGCTATCTGAATGTTTCATACATGTGTTATCACATTGAGTTTTCCTTTTGTAACTTATCTAATGCTATTATGATTACTCACCTGACCTGACAGCCCAGTGGGAAAGGGGATTTATTTCCTCTTGAACTCCCACATGACCAATAGAGCAAACCTCCAGCACTTTCTCTAGAGTTATGAAGCTTCGTGGGTCTGTTTACTCTTTCTAACCAGCTGCCTTAGCCATCTTTGGAGTATTGACTGCAATAAATTGTTTCAAATGCTGACAACACTCCTAGGGCATAGGTTAAAGTTTATGCTATTGCAGTTGGGGAGAGGGCTAAACTAGTAGAGCGCTGGACTTACACACTGGAAGCTGGGGCTTCAGATTTGACCCCTTGCACCGTATATAATGGCGTGATGCTTTGATATCTAACTCTCTGTTTCAAGTGGAACTCTCAGGTCTAATCAAGCTTTTTTTTTTTTTTAACGTCAACACTTTTTATATTTATTTATTTATTTTATACAACAGAGAGAAATTGAGAGGGGAAGGACAGGGAGAGAGACATGTGTAGCATCATTTTACCACTAGTGAAGATTCTCCCCCGTCCCCCCCCCCACCCGCAGGTAGAGGTCTAATGAATTTTTTTTAAGTTTATGCCATTTATACTGAAGTCTCTAAATCTCTCTCTCAGGCAAACACAGGGAGCACAGGGCAGAGCATTAAATGGAGAAGGAAAGGCCAGTAATTCAAAGTTTTGTTAACGAAGTCTCCTTGGCATCAGCCTCTTTACAACAGGAAGGAGAGGGCCAAGATTGTATCGCCTGTTCCCCAAGTACAAACACAGGAATTGGATCTTAAAATTGTATTCATCTTTCCTTAACCCCAGTATTGCAATTTTTATCAGTCCCACCAGAGAGCAACCTTTCTGCATTTATGCTTCCACTTGGCAAAACACCAAGTCCTCTCAGCATACACACTCAGCCCCAGAATGTGGATTATTTTCATGTGAGACCAGTGGTGGCCTTGGAGTCTGAGCAGAAGCTGCTCTAGATTCTGTAAATACATTGCCCAGACTGTATAAAAGCTACCCCACTTGCAAACCTCAGAGGGGTGGGGAAATGATTTGGTGAGTAGATGCTCCAGTTTGGGTCTTTGGTACCATATGTGAAGGAGCAGTGCTTTCTCTGGGTTTTCTGTCATCAAAAATATTTTTTAAATCCTAAAAGTAAAAATAAATAAAACCATATAGAGAAAGGGGATGACTCACTGGAGAAAGATTTTAAATGTGAGGTGGTGGCATTCTTTGACACTTAGGACTCCTAGTCCCACCTTAAAGCAAGTCCAAAGTCACCCCATTGCCTTCTGGGAAGAGAATTTTCACTGAGTGGAGGAGCTGTAGGAAGTGGCTTCTGGGTCTGTAGCCAAAATCCTGCCTTGCCTATGACTTTGTATGAGGGCGGTTCAAGGGCATGACTATGGACTCTGCACCAAGTTAAGATGGAGAGTCCAAGGGTTTCCGGGTTGTTCCATTAGAGGTACAGAACTCCCCCTCATGTCATGTCAGATTCACCAAAGATACGTACACACACACACACACACACACACATACACACACACACACCTCCCTTAAGTGACTAACATATACTTCTAGATCAGTGCTACAGAGTCTGGTAACAGTTGTATTGGAGAAGAATCCAAGACAAATGTCATCCCTGTATAATTACAGTGATTGAATTAACACCAGAAGATACCTGCTTCCTCCTTTCTTAGTTTTTGTAGGGATGCTCCTATCTGTGCCTCCTTCTAGCAGGATCTAGTGCTACTGGTTGAAACCCAGTCCAGATGGACTGTCCCCTATTATAGAGGCATCACCAAGCAACCCCAGGGCTAGTCACAGGATCCATGTTCTATAAAAATGGTCCAGTGCTATAGACAAACCCTCTTCTCTGCCTGCATCTTTACATGGCCTTGGTGCCCAGATTCCTTCTCCATTGCTTGGGAATTGAGGTCTCCCAGTCCCATGTGAGAAATATTCAGGGTATCTTTTTATTCTTTATGTGAAGTGGGTCTGCGATATCTTTGAGTGATAGAAATTATCTTTCAAATTCATTAACTATCCTCTTAATCACTATAGCTTCTGATACTAATTTCCTAAGGGACCATGAAATTTATAAATATACAGATAAAGATACTCTTGTTCACACATGACACATGTATGTGTTTTATCCTTGTGTGTATGATGTAATTGGAAGGGTCAAGGATGAGAAAAACCCAACATCAACCAAGCAAAAACAACATTCTAGGTCATAGATAAAAGTCCTTTATTGTTGAGGCATAGCAGAGTGAGACCTTGTATTTTTTATTTAAGACAATACAGAAACGCGATGGTGATCTGTAGTGAGTGCCAGTTGGAGTTGGAGTTTCTGGATGTGCAGTTTCTACATCAGGGTAGGGTAGAGAGATAGGGCGGCATCACAGCGCTCAGAGTTATGAGAACGCAGAAGGGGTGAATGGGGCGCATGTGCCACGGTTGGGTAGAGCAGCAGGTGTCTTCATGGTGCAGCCCAGGTGTCCTGACAGAGTGCTGAGAACCAAGAACATAAAGTCATGTTGCTGTCTTTAGAGGCCCACCAACCACCCACTGGGGAAGTGAGGGGTGTAGGGGCGGGAATCTATCCGAGAGAATGACAAAATCTTAACTGTTAGCTTTTCTGAACCTTTGTTGTTTTTTTTCTGTTTGTTTGTTTGTTTTTAAAAGATTTTATTTATTTATTCATGAAAACAGAAGGAGAGAAAGAAATAGCCACACATTACTCTGGTACGTGTGCTGCCAGGGATTGAACTCGGGACCTCATGCTTGAAAATCCAATGCTTTATCCACTGTACCACCTCCTGGACCACACTCTTCTGAATCTTTGAACCAGAGAACTGCACTCTACTAGCTGCAGGTGCTCAGACCTTCTCAGCTGTGTTTCTTATAGACACTTGTTTGCTAGGCCTGGGAGGTGACACAGTGGGTAGGTACATCATTGCACTTGAAAGCCTGAGGTCCTAAGATCAATCCCCAGCACCACATAAGCCAGAATGATATAGTGGCCTTTCTCTCTTTCTCATTATCAAATAAATTGATTGGGCCAGGTGGTTGTGCAGTGGGTTAGATGCAGAAAGTACAAATAAATCTAAAAAAGAAAGAAAAAAGAGAAAAAACACCTGTATGCACAGAAAGCTATAGCAACAAAATTCACATCATTCAGGTATCCCCTGAGCCAGGTATACACACTGCCCAGTGTACTCTGGAGCCCACCTCCCCAGGCTCATGCAGTTGCTCCCCCTTTTTTCCAGAAAATTCCCAGAGAAGACCAGACCCAGGAATCACTTCCTTCTTCAGCAGCAATTTCACATGAATGAAATAATGACACAAGAATTTGTGTTGATCCATCTCGTCTGATTGCCATTAAATGCCAGCCCCCAGGGACCTTATGTCCTATTCTTCTGGGCACCTAACGAATTGAAAATGCTCTATCAGCGGTGAGATTATAAAGGCTGTAATAATGGGCCTGGTCCCTCTGGAAGAGCCTAGATTCACCAGCAAGCATTAAAAGTAGATTTCCACAATGCAGTTGCTTCTGCTACTTGTATAAAATACTATGGCAAAATTGCACTGTAATTATCTTTATGGCCAATGCATAACTCTGGGGGAGAAGATGTCATCCAGATATAGCTGCCTATATAATTATCTGGCGGTCGGCAGCACTGAAATAACCACCTAATGGGAGCAAAATGATACGGTGAGTACCATGTAATCAGCGAGTTACGGTTATTATGGCTCTTTATGCCCTCTCACCCAACACTGAATGGGGGGCCAGACCTTAGCTAGGGGCCCCTGGAGCTGAGCACAGACGGTTTCATTGAGAGCTAGCTCTTGGCCTTGGGTCTCCATTGAGACCAATGAGTATGGGATAGCAGTGACATCGGGAGGGCCAGGAACCTCCTGGTGGTCATGGAGGCTCCCCCATCCATCTTCATCATCCCCCAACTCCCTCACCCCCACCTACACACACACCTTTCTTTGGAAGCCAGTGCAAAGAAAACCATTAGCTGGATGGCTATTGTGCGTGGGAAGATAGGTTCTGACGGCAGGTGTTGTGTTCTGACTAGACATTTCTCTGGGGTGTCTGACATTCACACACCCTGTGTGAGAGCCATTAGCCTACCGAGACCAGAAGTCCAGCCCCAACATCTCTGAAAAAACCAGGAGAATACTAAAACATCCCTCATACCTCTTAGACTGCTGCAGTCACCACAGAGCTGACATGACTGCTTTGTGTCAGGCTCTGCTTCTAACACTTTACTTTCACTCACTTCTCAAAACCACAGCCCTGTGAGATAATGTCCTCACCTCCATTTTCCTGATGAGGAAACTGAGCTGCAGAGGGGTTATATAATCTGATCAATGGGGCACAGATAGTGAGCAGAAGATCTGTAATTCAAAGGCTGGCCATGGTCATGTTTGTCCCCCCACACAGAGGGCTAAACTACAGCCTGCAGTTCTTTACCATGAGATTCCAAGTTCCTTGAATTTCTTCCTGAATCACCCTTAGGTAGAACTAAACACTGGACCCAGTAATCTAAATTTCAGAATAATCTGAATAGTTCAGCCTGTCCCAGAAGCAAAACACTTCGTCTCTGAACTGAATGACCCCTGTGTCTTTTGCACAGGGAACATGAGACAACAGAGTAAAAACAACAGAAGTTGCTCTTCAGAGAAGCCCCAGGGGAAATCTCTACTTCTTCATTTTCTATCACTCGTTCCTGCTCAGTAGTCAACTGGGATTCAGGATGACTGCACCTCTGTCAGTGTGTTTGGCCATTTGAATCCTGGGCACTGGCAGTGCATTTAAGACAAATTTATAGAAGAAATGCTTGTCCAGAAAAAACACATACACACACACACACACACACACACACACACTTTTCTCTCTAGCCAAAAATCCTTACCTCATTCCGCATTGGGGGGATACTTGAGGTTCCCAAAGCTGGGGACATTCTCCTGGTTCACACCCACAGGAGTGTCTGAGATAAATTAAACAGAGAGGTTAGGGGGTGTGTCCTTTATGTAATCCACCAGAGAAGGGCTGACTGTGAAGAGCAGCACTGGGAAGGGAGCTGGAAAGAAGTGACACATTTAATTTGGGAGCTGGGGAGGAAGTAGGTGACCTGCCTTCTCCCAGCTCCAGGAGGACTGTCTTCTAACAGGCTCCCTACTCTGCCTCCACGGGTGGTTGAACTGGAATAGACGGGCTGAGGGCTCCTCACTACATCTAAGGAAAAAGCCCTGTGTTCCCCTCTGGTGACAAGTCTGAGGTGCTTGACTTCATCATACCTTTGCCAGAATTCTAAACCTTTTCCTTGCCCCTCCACACACGCCTACCTGGCTGAAGAGTCCTCTTGCCCATGAGTCCCACAAAGAAGTCATGCATGTCACCTGTAGGAAAAAGGTCACCATTGTCAACAGTGAGGGAGAGGTGGTGCACATCCCCCTATTATTTCAAGTGGAGATTAGTTTCAGGATTGGGGAGATAGTGTAATGGTTATGCAAAAGACTTTCATGCCTGAGACTCTGAGGTCCCAGCTTCAATCCCTGGCACCACCACAAGCTAGAACTGAGCATTCAAATAAATGTAAAATGAAATTGGGATTTGGGTCTGTCATTTGGAAGAATACTGAAGGAAATTGAAAGGGACGGGGAAGATAGAGGTGGAGAGAGAAAGAGAGACCCCTGTAGCACTACATGACCATTCATGAAGCTGCTGCCCTATAGTGGGTGGACCAGGGGCTTGAATCTGGGGCCTTACGCATGTTAGCATGTTTGTTCTACCAGGTGCACCACTGTCCTGCCCCAGGTCTGTGTTTTTATCTTGCTACAACTTAGCTCCCCGAAGGTAACAAGCGGGTACCACCTAAACCTCTCCACACATATTTCCCCCACCCTCCTGAGTTAGTCCAAGATTTCTCTGCCCCAGCAGATGCCTGACTTAGAATCACCAGGAGCTGCTTCCAGTTCCCCGTGCCCAGTTGGTCTCTGCCACAGCCCTTCCACTTCTTTCCTCCACATTCCTAGTGGCCTCTTGCTCCTAGGAAAGGCTGGCTGAATGGCTGGGATGGGCACATGGTTTGCACCAGCTGGGATAGGGTCAGCTAAATAGCCCCTGTGTCCTCTACCCCGGTTACTCTGGGCAAGTGAGCATCAGAAACGGTGGAAGAAGAGGCTACTCACGCTTCTGGGGGAGTGAGGGTTCCTTAGCACCTGTGAAAGCAGGAGCAAGTCTGTAAATTGGCAGAGAATCTAAGAAGCCTACAGGGGGTTCAGACCACACCTGTAAGTGGGTCACTAAGAGAGATCTCCCTCCTGCCTGAAGGGATCTCTTGGGCCTGTTTAGTTTTCAGAACTCAGCCCCCCAACCCTTCTCTCCCCGGGGCTGCTTCCTACCCATGCTGGCCTTGCTCAGTACTTTGAGCAATCCATCCAGAGACGCTGAGCGGCCCTCGTAGAGTCTTCGGAGCAATGACGGAGGCAGATGGTAGAGATCCAAGTCCTTCTAAGGGAGAAGCAAAGAGGTGTGGGGCAGCAGGCTATCAGCACCACCAGCTCTCTTCACATCAAGAAACAACCTCTTCTGGAGGCCATCACAACTGAACCTGACATCATACTATTTTCAGGATTTCTCTGATGGGAAAGAGATGTGGGCTCTCAAAGTGTGGCCTGTGGACCAGCAGTGCCACTACTGGCGCTGTTAGAAATACATTATCTTGAAGGCTTGGAGGTGATGCAGTGGGTAAAACATTGGACTCCTAAGTGTGAGGTCCTGAGTTCTGTCCCTCACGCTGTGTTTGTACAGTGATGCTTTGGGTCTCTTCCTCCCTCTCACTCATAAATAAATCTTTAAATGAAAAATGAGAGAGAGAGAAAGAAAGAGAGAGAGAGAAATAGACATAGAGAGAGAGAGAGAAAGAAAGAGAGAGAGAATGAGAAAGAGAAAGAGAAAGAGAAAGAGAAAGAAAGAAAGAACAACTGACCCCAGACTCACTGTGACAGAATCCACATCTTGGCTAGGCCCTGGGTGGTTACCATCACAGCAAGGCTTGAGAGCCAGTAAAGAAGTATTCTGGGCCTCCCTGTAGACTGGCCAACTGTCCTGGTTCACCCAGACCAAGCACCCTCCTGGGACCTGGGACTGTCAATGCTCAAGCTCAGATGATCCCAGAAACAGTGGGACAATGAGTCACATAATCTCATGACTCAAAGGAAACTGCCCCTCAGGGCCCTCTCCTGCCCCTGCCACCACTCAGTGAGGAATATGGGTTCGTTTCCCCACGGGCACATAGGAGCCAGACTGCCCAAGGAACTGCTTGCCCCCTCAGTGAGTCATGGACTCTCCCTTCCCAAGAAGGGCCCATCAAACAGCAAGTGTCTTCTGCCTGCACTCTGTGACTGAGTTAGAAGTGTGTTATGAGTCTTGGGTCCAGGTGGGACTAGGCAGGAGGGGTACCCCTGCAGCCTTGAGGACCCTTCCTACCCCCCCCATGACTCAATTACTATTATTCATCCTATGTTTCCCATTGCTTCTGACTCTTTCTTTTTCCTCCCCAAGGAAGAAAAAGCTCTGGTTTTCCCTCCCTCTCCCTTTTCTATACTGGATTTAGATCTCTCCTCCCACAACTGAATCCCAGATTTGGGGCCTGGTTCTAAGACAGAGCTCATATTATCTTGGTGATTTTTTAAAAATTATCTTTATTTTATTTACTGGATAGAGAAAGCCAGAAATCGAGAGGGAAAGGGTGACAGGGAGAGACAGAGAGACACCTGCAACACTGCTTCACCAGTTGCAAAGCACTCCCCTTGCAGGTGGGGACTGGAGGCTCAAACCCGGGTCTTTGTGCACTGTAACATGTGTGCTCTACCACGTGTGCCACCACTAGGCCCCCTTGGTGATTTTTTTTTACTAACAACTTGAGTACTGAGGCCAGTTGGTGGGCATACACGCACACACACCACAAACCCAGTGAGCTCCTGTTTCAAAGACAACAACAAGGATCACGGGTGGGGAGTCCCCCTTTGACTGTCAGCAGCACCCCTCTCTCCATTGCTCAAATATCCTGACCACCGTGAACACAATAGCTCCTTCACACGGGATGCAACACACACACACACACACACACACACACACACACACACACACACACACACACACACACACTCCCACCCAGCTGCCCATACACACATCTCTCCTGGTCTCTCCCCACCCACTTGGCCCTCTTCCTAGCAAATCTATGAGGAGCAGGAGTAAGATGGCCCTCTTTCTCTTTCATTAACCCAGAAAGGGGCAGGGTCTTGAAATAAGTTTGTCTCAAAAGAACAGATTGTCAGGTCTCTTTGAATATCCTAGGCTGGAACTTTGGAGTCCCAGCATGATCCAGCGGATACTTGGCACTCACTCTATGACTGACTGATTGTTTCATTCATTCATTGATTTTTGCCTTCAGGGTTATTGCTGGAGCTCTGAATCAGCATGTTCCTACTATTTCCAATGTAATTTTTTTTTTTTTAAAGACAGAAGGAGAGAGACAGTAAGAGAAGGAAAGACACCATACAGTGTTCCACCACTGGTGAAGCTTACCTCCACCCCCTGCCCCTGCCATGCAGGTGCTCCTATATGGTAACAAGGGGCTCAAACCCAGATCCCTGAGCATGATGAAGTGTGCACTCTATCAGGTGAGCTATTTCCGATACCCCCCCCCCCTCCACCATGTGCTTTTTTGAGCTGGTTCTGGCCTTTTGGATCTGCACCTGCTGCTTATGGTGCTCTGGGCCACCTCACCATGGACAGAGACTGGGCCTCTCTCCCCACCCAGCGCACAGCGTTCCTGGCAGCCGTGCTCCCTATTGTTCAAATATCTTGCCCACCTCCTGGAGTGAAATGCTAAACAGATCTGAGCCAAAGAGGCAGTTAGACTTCACATACTGAATTTATAACACGTTCCACCTATAATCATCTTAAAAGCATTTATGCCAGTGTAATTGCTGTCATTTCAAACCCTTGAAAAGACTTCCTCCCTGCACTCCTATCCTGACAACTCCTATAGCTTCTTGAAGAGGAACTCTGGAAGGTGGGGCCCAACCTGTTTTGTGTTTGTATGTTTTTTTCTCCGCTCCTGACTAAGCAAAGTGTGTCAAGGGAGAGGAAAGAAGGAAAAGGGGTGCCATCTGAGGGATGCCTGAGGTTCCTGCAGGGTAGATGGGCAGAGCATGAGGAAAATTATATGAAATTTGAGAACAGAACACACACACACATTAGCACACAACAGCCATCGGGAGAGATGTGCGAACTGCAATTTCCACTGTCTAGGGAGTAGAGAGGCTCTGCTCCTGCAAAGGACAGGCCTGACCTGGACCTCAGAGAACCCCACCCTCCCATCTAACCCTATCCCCTTGGGAACCTCCAGTCACCAGTCAATCAAAGAACAGGTTTTCATGAGCAAATGGACTGATCCAGTAGGTGAGACAGAGAGGCTAGAACTCCACCTCTCTGATGGAGAGCCCAGGTATTTCCTGATCTGCCTGCCCTGCCTTCCTCATCCAGCTGTTGGGACAGGCAGCTGGCCTCTAGCCAGCAGGGGTACCTCACCTTGCTGTGGTCCCTGCTGGGCACCACCTGCTCCAGTGTCTCCTCACAGACAGCCCCGAAGCTCCACACCAGACAGAAGGCCAGGAGGACTGCCAGCAGCAGGGCGCTCCGCATCGTGCCTGGGAGGGAGGGGAGGGGATCCAGGAGCCACAAGGATCAAGCCCAGGAGTCTGGCTCCACCCTGAGAGAGCTCCTTCTCTGTCCCTAAGGCTCAATTCCCCTGCTCCATGTCAGATACCCACCAAGGGGGATAACAATGCCAGGAATTCCCATGAAAGGTGCTAGCTCCACAGGACACACACAGGTCCTCCCTCCCTCCCTCCCTTGACTGAAGCAGGGATCCTAATACTATTTCCCAGCTCTGTGTAACCCCAAGACTTAGACAGAAACTTTCTAGCACAGAAAAATTAGTCATCACCCACACAGGTGCCAAGCACTGGCAGCTCTCAACTCATGCTGTGCCACCTGCTGCCCCCCCACTTCCCCTCCCAGCATCCATGGAAGGCTGTCACCTCCTTTATCCCCTGTCCTCTGGTGGCAGCACCAGTCCAGCCTACCTGTGGAGCAGCTCTGTGTCTAGAGGGAGTGTCTGGTCTGGCTGGGGCTCTGCCCACTCCTCACACTCCAGGTGCTGCTGTGAGGAGAGAAAGGGAAGTGGAGGGGACTGGGAATGTGGCTGCAACTCCCAGCCCAGCTCCTTGATAAAGGCTCTGGGAGGGTCTGGGGGAGCCAAGGGGAGGGACTGAGAGTCACCAATCCCAGGGTGGCTGGAGGGGTGGGGGAGGGAGGAAACAGACTGAAGATCTCTCTCTATCTATCTATCTATCTACCTATCTATCTATCTATCTATCTATCTATCTATCTATCTATCTCTATATCACACACACACACACACACACACACACACACACACACACACACACACACACACGGCAGTAAGCTGGAGTTATCTAGTACACTTTCCAACAGCCCGGATCCTGGCTTGCTAAAAGAACACTGTTTTGGTTTTTATTATTATTTATTAATTTACACAAGATGGGGAGAGTAGAGAAGAGAGAGAGAGACCCAGAACATAACTCTGGCCAACTGCACCACATCCTAAGCTGAAAGAATGATGTTTTATATGATCCATCATATAATTTCCACACCAGTCAGTGTGATGCTGACACAGAGCTTCTTGATCCTTGCTCCTTGCTCAGACGTTCACTTTGCCTTGCACAAATCCTGGGTGTGAGCCCCAGCACAACATGGGCATGTCATGAAGCACCAGGGAAGTACCACAGATGGTGCTATAGTGTCTCTTCCTCTCTCCTGCCCTGCCCAGCTTATAAGCC
Source organism: Erinaceus europaeus (assembly GCF_950295315.1). Lineage (NCBI taxonomy): Eukaryota > Metazoa > Chordata > Mammalia > Eulipotyphla > Erinaceidae > Erinaceus > Erinaceus europaeus. The sequence goes on along the minus strand of NC_080168.1, from coordinate 107,111,836 downwards.
TATGAAGTAAAAATACATATTGGACCAGGAAGATTGCTTAAGCTGTATAGCACATGCAAAAGGCCCTCTACCCATTCCCTGGTGCCACACTAGAAAAAAAAAGCATACTGGGTACAGGCTTGGCACATTTGCAAGTTGCTTCACCACTGAACAGTCCATTAGCTTTTCACCCCTACTAGATGTGAGTAGGAAATAGAATATTTTCTTTATGAGGAAGCTTGAAGCTTGAACAGCTCGGTCACTAGACTCTAAGACATACAGTTCCTAGAGAATAGCGTCAAAAACAACATCCCCCCTCTGTCCTGATATCTCTCTTTTCACTGCACTGGTGTGGGTTTTTTTCAGTAAGGAAACAGCTTGGAGGGGGCACTCTCTCCTCCAAGTGGAGGTTTGGAGTCTTGTATCTTCTACATCTGGAGAGTGGAGGGGGTGCTGCAACACTTTGCACACTTGCTCCACAGACCCTCTACACCCAATCACTACCACGTCTTACTCCACAACCCTTCTCCTGTTTCTTTTCTATGCACACTTATTACATCTAAAATACTTAATATTCAACCTGTAGTCTGGCTGCCCTACCCCACCTCCACCAGTGTGTAAATAGCACAAGGACAAAAACTTCTATCTGTTTTGTTTGCTGCTGGATCATAGTCTTTTCTGGCATGTAATAGGTGCTCAACAAAAATTTATTTATAGGGCCAAGGGGATAGCATAGCAAGTGGTTAATTTAAAAGACTTGCATACCTGAGGCTCTGAGGTCCTAGATGACACCACCGTAAGCCAGAGCTGAGCAGTGCTCTGGTAAAATAAATAAATAAATAAATAAATAAATAAATGTAGGGACCAGGTGGTAGTGCACCTGGTTAGGCACACACATTACAGTGCTCAAGAACCCAAGTTCAAGGCCCTGGTCCCTACCTGCAGGGGAAAAGCTTCACAAGTAGTAAAACAGGGCTGCAGGTGTCTTTCATTCTCTCTCCCTGTCTCCCCTGCCCCTCTCAATTTCTCTCTGTCTCTATCCAATACATAAATAAAATATTTTTAAATGATAAATGATTGTAAAACATGAAAGGGAAATCTGAACCTAGCGTGGATCCTCCACAGAGGGAGCCTCTCCAGGGCTACTGAAATGTTTGTCCCCCGGTCCACACCACCACCCACCCACCCAGGGCATGGGCCACACTGAGACAAGTCACTCCAGCTGTCCAGGGCCCCCTTATTCTTTCCCTGGGTGAAGACAGCTGCTGGCTCTCAAGTCCCCTCTATTGTATGATAGACCTTGATAAAGCTTCCCATTACCTAGTGACTTACCTTAGAGTTCAAGTCGCATGGGCCAGAATGGGCCAGGACCCAGGTTTGGGAACATCTGGTGGGTAGAAGTGGGAGTCATGTGGGTAGTATGACTAGTCCACACCTTTGGGAGGCTCAATTGCTTTGGGTTTCTGACTTTGAAACTGCTCACCTGCTTCTTCCATTCTCACCAATCCAAAAAAGGAAGTCTGAGCTCCACAGACGAGAGGGAGTCTGGGATACAGAAGTGGGGAATGTATCAGATTGAAGGCTGAGACCTAAAGTCTCTTGAGTCTCATTTCTGCATCAGGTCTGCTGCCTCCAGCCCAAGCACCAGTTCCCCCATCCCCCAGCAGCAGGAGAGTAGGATTCTGCAAAGGTCCAGCATGAATAATGTTCTTTGATAATGAAATGGCTCACAGAGGACAGCAGGAGCCAGGGATGAGGGCGCATGGGAATGGCAGGAGAACCTATTGCCCCTTAATCTCTGAGATTAGCAAAGACTTGAAAGAGCTGGTGCTAACCTAAATTAGAGGGGAAATACAGATGCTCTGGAGAGCTAGCATAGGTTGGGCTTCCTTTTGCCCACATGTGCTATGCAAATAGTATGTAAAAGAGGTGTTTCAGTCACTGAGCACTCAAGAGTTTCTTCCCTTGAACACTTTGTAGTTGAGCAAGATCTGCATAAAAAGGTGGGGCCCAGGAGTGCAGGTCCTCTACAAGTGCTCCCCAATGCCCAGCTCCTCCTCTATACATGGGGGTGGATTGAGGGTGAATCAGGAAGAGGTACACACAGAATGAGGGGAAAATGTCTACTGTGTGCATACTGGGGTACAACTTGAGGGCCTTCTCGGGGTCCTGGAGGGATGGGAAGATCCTAGGTGACCCTGGGTGTCCTGAAGTCCAGTGAAGAGCAAGACCAGCCACCAGGAGAGGCTGGAGGCCACCCAAAGAGCAAGTGCCTGTCAGTCAGGACCTGGACAGAAGATAGGATGCGCCAGGTGGACTTCATGGAGATGGAGTGAGCTGTCAGATGCTGGAATGGCCTTTTGAAGAGGGTGAGAGCCCCTGAGAATGTTGGGCTGGGGTAAGGGTCAGGCAGAAGAACCCCAGTGTCTTCCATGGTCATGGAACTGATTCAAGTCCTCCTAACACAAATGTGGAAACTGAAGGCTGTAGGCTTGGGGGTGTGGGGGAAGGGTATGAAGACACACAACTGGACTTCAAAAAAAGTGACAGGCAGAGAGAGAGACTGGAAAGAGGAGGGAAGGAGGGAGGGTGGGAGGAAGAGAGAGAGAGAGAGAGAGTGATTGAGAGAATCAAGCCAGCATCTGTCACAGGCCTGCTGGAGGAGCACAGGAGGGGGACTAGGGGCCCAGCCCTCCCTCCTCCCACAGCCCAGAGCGCTGACAGTGCCTCAGCCCTGGGAAAGGAAGTGCAGGCTAGAGAGAGCAGCTGCGTATTCTCCTGAAATTGCTTCTGAAAATGACCAGACACTTCACTGGGAAAGTGACGACAATTTGGGCCCTGGGAGCAGGAAGATGAGGCAGAGGAGAGCGGGGGCCGCCAGGGTCTGGTCAGCACCCCCACTCCATCAGTCAGGAGCCTAATTCTGAGAAGTCAAAGGTGGTAGCAGCCTGTGTCAGGGAAAGCTAGCCAGAACTTGAACCCCTACACCCCCAACTCAGGACAGAGTCCCCAACAAAACAGCTGTAAGCCCTCCCCACCTGGGAAGAGCTGGCTGCCTGGCTCTTATCTTAGTGGGGAATGGGGTATGCCAGAGCTTAGGGCTTGTACTCTAAGAGCAAGATTAATCTGCAGACGAGAAGAGAAAGTTAATCAGGTCTCCTGCCAGAATGATTATCTGAGAGTTACCTGAAGCATGAGCTGCCAGCTGATGAGGTGGAGGGAGACCTCAGCCTCAAGGTGCAGGGAGCTCAATAGAGGAGACAGGGGAGAGACAGAAAAGTCAGAAATGGTGAGGGGAAACCCCAAGATAGAAACAAAGGAAGCCACTGATCAGATCTGAATGTGAGAGCAAATATCAGTGCTATCTGGCCCTCATGGTAAAGACTAGGGAGGGAGGCTGAAACAGAGCCTGTGAGGGAAGAGATATGAAAGGGGTGGCAGAACAATATGTAAAGCACTAGACAAATTATTATATGTAAAGCACTAAACAAATTGCATATTAACATAAGTCAAAGCCCACAGAAAATTAGGACAATGAGATGTGTTGAGACAGTTGGAAACTGAGAAGGGGAAAGAAAAAAAAAACAGTGAGAATAACCCAGGAAAAATAAACAAAGACAAGAGGAGGGAAGCAGCCAGTCTGGTGGGGGCAGGAGTCCCCCTGATGATGCCACCAGCTGCAGGTCCCAGCTGGGGAATAGTGATGAGCAGATGCAATTGGCAACAGTCTCCAAAGGCAGGCAGATTGGGGCGGGGAGGGGGGCAGGCAGGCATGATGAAGCCTAGCACTAAGCGTGGGGGCAGAGGGGGGTTTGGTGCTCTGGGTGCAGGGGACCCTACTTCTCTAGACCTTGGTGCTCATGAACCCTCCAGTCATAGGCCTCTATTTTCAGGTCAAACCTCCAAAGGATCTCAGTTTCCGCCAAGACAGGGATCCTCACTTCTGTCAGGGACACAGTTAATGAGTCAGCCCGCTGGCCACCTGCGACCCGGGCCCCATCCCTGACTGCCCGGGACCTTCCAGAGCTCAGCCGGTCAAGGAGCCAGAGATAATTTCCCTTCTCTCTCCTTCCTTATTATCTGCCTTAGCTGGCTCCAAGGAGCCTGAAGGAGGGGAGCAGGCATGGGAAAGGGATCTAAAGAGAAGACTGGAAACACACCATCCAGACATTTGAGAAGTTACTTGTTTTATTAGTAGGCAGAAACTGGGAGAGAAAAGTTTAGAGGCAAGGACTGGAAAGGTTTGCTAGAGAAAGGTTGTCTTCAAGGGCTGTCCCATCTCCAGGCCTCACTGCAGAGGGGTGACACATCAGGTCCTCCAGTTGGTAGTGGGGAGGATGCTGTCTGTGAGTGGCCCTCCACTTCCTCACTACACAGTCACTTCCAGGCCCTGACTTCCCTTCTTCTTGCAGTTCAGCTTGCCTTTTTCACCATCCCCAGGGCCCTGGATGACCTTGACAGACACACTGCCATCCTTGAACTTGACTGAGAACCTGGAAGGCAAACAGGCAGAAATGAAAAAAAGCTAGTACCCTAAATCTCTCACCCCTCCATTCACATTTTTACTTAAGATTTACTTATTTATTAATTAGAGAGAAAACCAAGGCATTGCTCTGGCATATGAGATGCCAGGAATCAAACTCAGGATCTCATGCTTGTGCCACTCCCCCAGGTCATGCTCCCACACATTTTAATGGCTCCCCTCCCTCCTCCTCCTTCTTCTCTAACTCTTCCTCCTCCTCTTCCTCCTCCTCTTCTTCTTCTTCTTCTACTTTCTCTCTCTCTCTCTCTCTCTCTCTCTCTCTCACACACACACACACACACACACACACACACACACACGCCCAGAGTCTTACTTCTCAGTCACAGTGATTGGAAGCTGCTTCTGTGTGGTCTCCAGAATGGCCTGGTACATTTTGGTCAGCAGTTCAACCACATGCTCGCTGATCAGCAGGAAGTCCCCCTTGGAGCCCACTGATGATAGCTTAGGAGAGGGGGAGGAATAGCAGGGAAGGGGTTCATGTTTTTCATCTCAGGAGAAACCTGGCATACATCAAAGGCCCTGAGAGAGGTCTGCCCCCATCATCTCCAGTCCAGCCCCATGAGCCCATGGCCTACACCCCCCACCCAGCTCAGATACCTCAGTCAGATGCAAGCCGAAGAGCCCATCCCTGAGGCTGGTGACTGACACCCCAGCCACACTGTCCAGTCCAATGACAGTTTTGGTTTGAGACTTCTTAGTGTCTGTGAGAATCACATGCCTCTTGGTCAGGAGGAGAATCCGAGAAGAAGTCTAGGGAAAGGGTGGGAAAAGGGTGAGGAGAGATGGATGTCACTGCTTTCAGCCCCAGGTCTCAGCAGAGGAGAAGGCAGAGTACACAGGCCCTCTGCTACCTGCTGTCCCAGCTGGAGTTGGCCCTGGGTCCAGACCCAGGGTAAAGCTCGGTGCTCAGGCCTCACCTTGCCGTTGCCACGATTAACCTTCTTCACGGTGTCTGCCAGCAGAACAGGCCCTTCCTCCCCACCCTTTAGCTTCTGTAGCTTGGGGTTTCTTTGCAGCCCAATGTAGTCTCCTTGGAATGGCACAGGGACACTGAAACACACACAGGAGGGATGCAGTGAAGACAAAGTCCTTACCACTGATCCCCAGGCCCTGAGCCCTCCCTCCCATGCCCCCATCCTTGTCCATCCACTGTAGCCTCTGTCTTAGGGGTTCCAGGTTTAGGATGAGCAACAGCAGCATCACTGAGAATGCCTCAGGATGGCATACTCTTAGAGCACTGTGACCTGAGTTACCAAGCCTGCCAGGTAATTCGGATGCCACCAAGTTTGAGAACTACTACTTTACCATGACACTGAACACAGCCCCTACTGAAAATCTGCTCTTCGCTGGTGAAGAGGAAGCTGACTGCTTAGAGACTGCAGGCCCTCACCTCTGTGGATATGAAGCCTTCTTGTCCTTGAACAGTTCACTGGCACAGACCTTCTCCCTCAGGCTCTCTACTTGCTTTGGGGACAGCCGGTCCCGGAACTTCTTGCACTGTGAGGGGGAGAACAGGAACTAAGACCACGGAGGTGAGGAGACATCAAGATGAGGGAGGAGAAGAGCAGAGACTGAAGAAGAGAGACCTCCAGGGAATAGGACAGGCTCTAGGTCCTCCCAAGAAAGGGCAAAGTCTGGAGGAACACCAAGGAGGATGGAAGGGCTGGAAGTGTGGGGAATGGGGAGCTATTGCTAAATTTTGTTCAGAGTTTCAGTTTGAATGATGGGGAAAAGTATAGTGATGGTTGGTAGTGACAGTTACACAACAATATGAATGTGCTTAATGCCACTAAACTGCGTACTTAGAAAATGAACACTGAAGAAAGTGTAGATAAAACACTCCCAAACAGTAGCCCCCAAAATATCTTCAGTGACTTGACTCCAACAGCAAGAGAAATGAAAGTAAGAATAAACAAACGGCTTTCATCAAACTAGAAAGGTTATGCATGGTCAAAGAAACTGCCAGTAAAACTAAAAGATATCCTACTGAATGGAAGAAATACTCAAGCCACAAGCATCCAACAAGGGGCTAATATCCAACATACATAAAGAACTCACAAAACTCAACAGCAAAATAATGCCATCAAAAAGTATAGAGAAAAGGCTGGAGGTGGCACAGTTGATAAAACATTGGATTCTCAAGCATGAGATCCCAAGTTCAATCCCCAGCAGCACATGTACCACAATGATGTCTGGTTCTCTCTCTCCTTCTAGCTTTCTCATTAATAAATAAAACCTTAAAAATAAATAAATAAATAAATAAGAAAAGGCTGGTAAAATGGCTTAAATGGTAGAGCATAGGACTTGCATGCCTGAGGTGTCCAGTTTGACCCTTAGTGCCTCAAGCTCCAGAGTGGTGATCTGGCTCTTCCTCTGCCCCTGCCTCATGTGAAACTCTCTCATGTGAGAGGCAGACTGGGAGTATGGACCGACCAGTCAATGCCCATGTTCAGCGGGGAAGCAATTACAGAAGCCAGACCTTCTACCTTCTGCAACCCACAATGACCCTGGGTCCATGCTCCCAGAGGGATAGAGAATGGGAAAGCTATTGGGGGAGGGGGTGGGATATGGAGATTGGGCGGTGGGAATTGTGTGGAGTTGTACCCCTCCTACCCTATAGTTTTGTTAATTAATCCTTTCTTTTTTTTTTTTAATATTTATTTTATTTATTTATTCCCTTTTGTTGCCCTTGTTGTTTTATTGTTGTAGTTATTATTGTTGTTGTCGTTGTTGGATAGGACAGAGAGAAATGGAGAGAGGAGGGGAAGACAGAGAGGAGGAGAGAAAGATAGACACCTGCAGACCTGCTTCACCACCTGTGAAGCGACTCCCCTGCAGGTGGGGAGCCGGGGTTCGAACCGGGATCCTTATGCCGGTCCTTGTGCTTTGCGCCACCTGCACTTAACCCACTGCGCTACAGCCCGACTCCCAATCCTTTCTTAAATAAAAAAAATAAATAAAATAAAATAAATAAAAAAAATAAAAGTCGTGGACCAGATGGTTTTACAAATGAAAAAAAAATACTAATACATTTAAATAAGATAAATTGTACGAGCAGCAGATCTCTTTCTCTCCTCTCCTCTCCTCTCCTCTCCCGGATCAACTAGGAATACCAAAGGAGACCACCCGGACCGAAACAAGACAGGACTAGAATGACCACAGAAACCCAGTAAATCACCCGTGAGTACAAACACGCGTGGCTGGTGACAGAGAGGAGAGAGGGGCCTAAGGAGAGATTAAGTGACTGCTAACAGTTCGACAGTTTGTCAGTGGAGACAACACCTCCAGTCTGCTCCACCAACAAGGGGACAGCTGAAGGGAGGAAAGGACTCCCCAGAGACTCACCAAGTACAACTCTGAGTCTCCATTGCTACTACCCTCAGAATCTGGAGCAGCAACAGGGAGGGACACCAGGGCACAGAGATCTAACCAGGAAACTCAGGAGAAGACCTATACCTCGGTGGCATAGCTGAAGGGCTGTGAAAGTCTCTTTGCATAACCACTGGATTATCTCTGCCACACCCTGCTTTATCTCTTGGTCAGGAGTCATTGATTAAGCCAAGAAGCCTATTGATAGTTTAAAAGCCCTCAGGCTACCATAGCCTACAGGGGAAAAAAAAAAAAAGGCTTTTACACCACTGAACTCCAACTCAGGGATTGAAAAACCTCTTAACTTATATAAAATGGTTAAAACAACAAGAAAAAATAATGGAGACTCGAACCAGGACAAGAGTCCAGCTAAAAGTCCTCCAGAGGGCAAAGCACAAAACAACGAGTTCAACATCCAAACATTAGCTAAGGAAATAATAACAGGAGTGAGTAAAGAATTTGAAAAAATTGTAATCAGAACTGCAGGAACAACAAATGAGAATATGGAAGAAAATTCTAATTATCTCATGGTTATTAGAGAGCTGAAAGCTGAAATTGCTGAGCTAAGAAGGCAACTAGCTGAACAAGCTAAAACAGTATCAGAGCAGGGCAACAAAATAGATGAACTCCAGAAAGCAGTAGAGGGCAGAGAGAATAGAATCAATGAGGCTGAAGACAGAATTAGCAAGATTGAGGATGAATTAGAGACAACTAAAGAAGAAGTAAGAGATCTCAAAAAGAGATTAAGAGATGCTGAAAACAACAACAGAGTCCTATGGGATGACTTCAAAAGAAACAATATACGCATTATTGGCTTACCAGAGGAAGAAAGAGAAGGGGAGGAAGAAAGCGTTCTCCAGGCCATAATAGCTGAAAATTTCTCTAGTCTAGACAACACCAAAGACATAAAGATTCAAGAAGCCCAGAGGGTCCCAAACAGAATTAACCCAGACCTAAAGACACCAAGACATGTCATACTTAGATTGGAAAGGAATAAGGATAAAGAAAGGATCCTCAAGGCTGCAAGAGAAAAACAAAGAGTCACCTACAAAGGAAAACCCATAAGATTAGCAGCAGACTTCTCCATACAAACACTACAGGCCAGAAGAGAATGGCAAGATATCTATCGAGTGCTCAATGAGAAAGGCTTTCACCCAAGAATACTATATCCTGCTAGACTGTCATTCAGACTAGATGGAAGCATCAAAACCTTCTCAGACAAGCAACAGTTGAAGGAAGCAACCATCACCAAGCCTGCCTTGAAAGAAGTTCTGAAAGGTTTCCTATAAACAACCAGACCACCACAAATAGAACATATATCAAAACACTCTAAAACTCTACAAGAATGGCGTTAAAATATCTTCAATCTTTGATATCAATAAATGTCAATGGCCTGAATTCACCTATTAAAAGACACAGAGTAGGAAGATGGATCAGAAAACACAACCCAACAATATGTTGTCTACAGGAAACTCACCTAATGCAACAAGACAAACACAGACTTAAAGTGAAAGGATGGAAAACTATCATTCAAGCCAATGGCCCACAAAAAAAGGGCAGGAACAGCTATTCTCATATCTGACATGATAGACTTTAAAATACATAAGATTAAAAAAGATAGGAATGGACACTACTTAATGCTCAGAGGATCAGTCAATCAAGAGGACTTAACAATTATTAATATCTATGCACCCAATGAGAAGCCATCTAAATACATCAAACTTCTACTGAAAGAGCTACAGCAATATATTAACAGTAACACAATCATAGTAGGGGACTTCAACACCCCACTATCTCAACTTGACAGATCATCCAGGAAGAAAATCAGTAAAGACATAAGGGAGCTAAATGAAGAGATAGATAACCTAGAACTATTGGACATTTTCAGAGTCATTCAGAGCAAGTTGTGGTATATATACACAATGGAATACTACTCAGCTGTAAAAAATGGTGACTTCACCGTTTTCAGCCGATCTTGGATGGACCTTGAAAAAATCATGTTGAGTGAAATAAGTCAGAAACAGAAGGATGAATATGGGATGATCTCACTCTCAGGCCGAAGTTGAAAAACAAGATTAGAAAAGAAAACACAAGTCGAACCTGAAATGGAATTGGAGTATTACACCAAAGCAAAAGACTCTGGGGTGGGTGGGCGGGTAGGGAGAATACAGGTCCATGAAAAATGATGAATGAAATAGTGGGGGTTTTATTGCTAAATGGGAATCTGGGGAATGTTATGCATGTAAAAAAAAAAAAAAAAGAAGTAGAAACGCAAAGCAGAAATTGACTGAGTTTGGAGTATGGCACCAAAGTAAGAAAGCAGAAGTATACTAGAGTTTGTAGTGAGTACCTCCCTAATACTTCCTCTCCACTTTTCCAAGCTTTGGGTCCATGATTGCTCAACAATTTGTTTGGCTTTGTATGTTAACTCTCTTTTCAGTCACCAGGTTCCAGGTATCATCAGGATGCCGGCCAGACTTCCCTGGATTGAAGACACCACCAATGTGTCCTGGAGCTCAGCTTCCCCAGAGACCCATCCTACTAGGGAAAGAGAGAGGCAGACTGGGAGTATGGACCGACCAGTCAACGCCCATGTTCAGCGAGGAAGCAATTACAGAAGCCAGACCTTCTACCTTCTGCAACCCTCAATGACCCTGGGTCCATGCTCCCAGAGGGATAGAGAATGGGAAAGCTATTGGGGGAGGGGGTGGGATATGGAGATTGGGCGGTGGGAATTGTGTGGAGTTGTACCCCTCCTACCCTATGGTTTTGTTAATTAATCCTTTCTTAAAAAAAAAAAAAAAAGAATAAAATATTAAACAAACAAAAAAAAAAGAAATAATAGTTAACCTATATCTGTGACCTTGGGAGAGCCACTACAGTTTCCAATGAAGGGAATGGGGACACAGAACTCTGGTGGTGGGAATAGTGTGGAACTGTACCCGTTATTTTGTAAATCACTAATAAAAATAAAATTTAGAAAATCCACAGGGAAAAAAACAACCCAGTCAACTACAATGAAAGAAATGGAAACTCAGGATTAGTTTTTTTTTAAATATTTATTTATTTATTCCCTTTTGTTGCTCTTGTTGTTTTATTGTTGTAGTTATTATTGATGTCGTTGTTGTTGGATAGGACAGAGAGAAATGGAGAGAGGAGGAGAAGACAGAGAGGGGGAGAGAAAGATAGACACTTGCAGACCTGCTTCACCGCCTGTGAAGCGACTCCCCTGCAGGTGGAGAGCCGGGGGCTTGAACCGGGATCCTTATGCCAATCCTTGCGCTTCACGCCACCTACGCTTAACCCTCTGTGCTACTGCTCGACTTCCAGGATTAGATAGTTCTAATAATGAGTATTATAAAACTTTTATTGAAGATCTTTTTAAAAAATATTTTATTTATTTATTGTCCCTTTTTGTTGCCCTTGTTGTTTTTATCATTGTTGTGGTTATTATTATTGTTGTTATTGTTGTTGTCAGATAGGACAGAGAGAAATGGAGAAAGGAGGGGAAGACAGAGAAGGGGAGAGAAAGATAGACACCTGCAGACCTGCTTCATTGCTTGTGAAGCGACCTCCCCTGCAGGTGGGGATCCTAACGCTGGTCCTTGAGTTTTGTGCCAGGTGCGCTTAACCTGCTGTGCTACAGCCTGATCCCCCATGGAAGACCTTTTACTAATCTTTTTAATACTCTTCTAAAAAACTGATGATAGAGGAATACTCAACACTTTTTTAATGGAATTCACATCATCCTAATGCCAAAAGCTGACAAAGATGCAACAACAACAACAAAAAGAAACTACACATCCATAAAAAAAAAAAAAAAGATAAATTATTTTATCTCTCTGGAAATAAATCTGATGGTATTATTTTTAATGTTAAAATAATGAATGATGCTCTTTTTCTGTCTTGAAAGTGTACACTCTAAGAAAACAAATCAGAAAAAATTTAATTTATATCATAATCTTTAACACTGATTGTAATTGGAAATAATATAAGTATTCTGTGAATTTGTCCAGCAGTAAAAAATAAATAAGCAAAGTAAAAAAAAAAAAAAAAAGAAACTCTCTCATGTATGCAGATCTCAAAGAGACGGAGAGAGAGAGAGATACGAAGAGAACAACTAAAGAAACACTCCACCAGGAGTCGGACTGTAGCGCAGTGGGTTAAGCGCAAGTGGCGCAAATCGCAAGGACCGGCGTAAGGATCCTGGTTCGAGCCCTGGCTCCCACCTGCAGGGGAGTTACTTCACAAGCGGTGAAGCAGGTCTGCAGGTGTCTATCTTTCTCTCCCCCTCTGTCTTCCCTTCCTCTCTCCATTTCTCTCTGTCCTATCCAACAACAATGACAACAATAATAACTACAACAATAAAAAACAATAAAGGCAACAAAAGGGAATAAATAAATAAAATGAATATTAAAAACATATAAAATATTGTTAAAAAAGAAGAAACACTCCACCAAAAAGACATACAGGTGGGTGACAGGCACATGAAAAAATGCTCATCCTCAATTTTAAAAAATATTTATTTATTTATTTATTTATTCCCTTTTGTTGCCCTTGTTGTTTTATTATAGTTATTATTGTTGTTGTTGTTGTCATCATTGTTGGATAGGACAGAGAGAAATAGAGAGAGGAGGGGAAGACAGAGAAGGGGAGAGAAAGATAGACACCTGCAGACCTGCTTCACCACCTGTGAAGCGACTCCCCTGCAGGTGGGGAGCTGGGGCCTCAAACCAGGACCGTTAAGTTGATCCTTGCTCTTTGCGCCACCTGTACTTAACCCTCTGTGCTATCACCCAACTCCCATCATCAATTTTTTAAAAAATATTTTTCCCATTTATTGGGTAGAGATGGAGAGAAACTGGGAGGGAAGGAAAAAATAAAGAGGGAGAGAGAGAGGGAGGGAGAAAGGGAGACACCTGCAGCACTGCTTCCTCACTCATGAAGCTTCCCCGTTGGTGGGGACTCATCATCACTTATTACCAGGGAAATGCAAATCATAACAAGAATGGGGTATCATCTTATACCCATGAGAATATCCTATATATCTAAAAGGCCAGAAACAACATTGCTGGTGGATATGAAAAAAAAAAAAAAAAAAAGAAAACTTGTACACTATTAGTAGGGAAGTAAATTGGTTCAACCCCTATGGAGAAGAGTATGGATAAAAATAAAAATAGAACTACCATATGAGCCAGACTTTCCACTCCTCAGCATCTATCTGAAGAACACAATCTTAAATGAAAAAGATATAGACACACCTATGTTCATTTACAAGAGCCAACATGAAAAACCAAACCAAGTCCCCAGAGATAGGTGAGCAGATGAAGATGCTGCAGTTCACACACACTATGCAATACTGCTCAGTTATGATAAAAGATGAAACCTCATCATTTGCTACAACATGGATGGAACTCGAGATGATTATTCTAAGTGAAATAAGTCAAAAAATAGAAAGGCGAATACTGGATGCTTTCACTTATATGTGGGATATACAGAAATGAAGCAAGGAACCAAACAGAGTCCAAGGAAAACAGGTCTTACAACCCTGTGGGCAGAGCTGAGGTCACAAAAAGGGGAGGATTAAGGGGGTGTGGAAGGGAAGGTGGCCCACTAAACATTGGTGGGGGGGTGACTGATAATTTTGGTGCTAGGTACAGTATGGCAGTAGGTAGGGCATGGGAGTACACATCAGGAAGGCGAATAAGATTTTAGCCTAAAACATGCAACCTTATAAATCAACACTAACTACCTCAATAAAAAATTAGAACTTGAAAAACATAAATATTAAAATGATAAGTTTTTAAGCTTTTGTTTGACTGAAAGAGAGAGAGGAGTCAGAGTACCATTCCTGTATATGAAGGTCCAGAGATACAACTGGGAGCTTGAGGTAAGCAAGTTTTGTGCTCTACCAGCTTGACCTCATTCTCTGGCCTTGTGAAGTTTGCTATGTATGCTTTACCACCAAAAAAAAAAAAAAAAAGATGTTTTAAAGGAGGGGAGATGGCACAGTGGCTAGAGTTATGGACCTAAGAGAATGAGGTACCAGGTTCAATCCCCAGCATTGCATGAGCCAGAATGATGAGAGGAAAGTGATGGGGAAAGAAGGAAAAAAAGACAAAGAATTTTCAATTCCACTGTGGTCTGAAAAGATGCTTGGGATGATTTCAATGCTCTTGAATTTGCTGATGCTGTCTTTGCACCTGACATATGGTCTGTCCTTGAGAATGACCCATGTGGACTTGAGAAGAAAAGCTTGAGTTATCAAAAACCTTCCCAAGAATAAAAGTCCTGGACCAGATGGTTTTACAAATAAATTCTACAAAACTTTCAAAGAAGAACTAATACCTCTACTTTTAAAAGTCTTCCAGAAGACTGAAGACACCAGAATACTCCCTTTCAACTTCTATGAAGCCAACATCACTCTGATACCAAAAGCAGACAGGGACACAACCAAAAAAGAAAACTACAGACCAATATCTCTGATGAACATAGATGCGAAAATACTGAACAGAATTCTAGCCAACCGGATACAGCAGTATATTGAAAAGATTGACCTCGTGGGGTTTATCCCAGGCATGCAAGGTTGGTTTAATATGCATAAATCAATTAACATGATCCACCACATCAACAAAAGCAAGACCAAAAACCACATGGTCATATCAATAGATACAGAGAAAGCCTTTGACAAAATACAACATCCCTTTATGATAAAAAAACACTACAAAAATGGAAATAGATGGAAAATTCCTCAAGATAGTGGAGTCTATATATAGCAAACCTACAGCCAACATCATACTCAATGGTGAAAAACTGGAAGCATTTCCTCTCAGATCAGGTATTAGATCAGGTACTAGACAGGGCTGCCCACTATCACCATTACTATTCAGCATAGTGTTGGAAGTTCTTGCCATAGCAATCAGGCAGGAGCAAGGAAGTAAAAGGATACAGACTGGAAGAGAAGAAGTCAAAAGACAAAGAATACATGACCCCACTCACCTTCCATTGGTGGAAGAGCTTTCGTAGCTCCCGATTAGCTGTGTTGAAGTACTTGTAAGGGGCAGCTGGCCATGTTTTGTCCAAAACATTGTGGGGTGGCAAATTGTTCTTCAACCCCAGTAGAAATTTCTGTGCCTGGATTAGGAAAGGAAGGATGAGAAGAAACATAGCCCAGCATGAAAATTCACACCCAGATCCTGTCACTTAAAAGGGGGGGAAAAATGGAGGGAGAGGCCTTCCATAGTGAGGCGTTTAACTGAGCTACCTCCTGGGATCTCTATCAGTATGAAGGCTAGTTTCAGGTTCAACAGTAAAAGCATGACTAGGAAAGTAAAGGAAGAGAGAATTAGTTCCGAGGCTGGGTAGTGGCACACCTGGTTGAGCACACAGGTTACAATTCACAAGGACCTGGGTTCAAGCCTCCAGCCCCCACCTGCAGGGGGAAGATTTGTGAGTGGTAAAGCAGGGATGCAAGGGTCTGTCTTTCTCCCTCTGCATCTCCCCCTTCCTCTCTCAATGTCTGGCTATCTCTATTCAATAAATAAATAAAGATAATAAAAAAATTTTAAAAGAAGAAAAAAAAGAGAGAGAAAGAATTAGTTCCAAACAAAGACCTGCTGCCCAGGGAGATGGAAGTAAATGATATGAACACTAGTCTCTAATTTGTGTTTCTATGGCTTCTCATACTCTCAACTCACACCACTGTCTGTGTTACTAACTAGCCAGGTAGTCAGGCTGACAGGTCTGTCAACCCAGTGCTTCAGACTGAGAGTCCTTGTCACAGAATCCCTGCATATCCCTGTCACACCAGCCAGACAGGACTCCTCGTCATACCCTCTGCCCAGTCACTCAGCCTTCTTCACTCATATTGTTCTCCACTCTACTCTGCCAACTCAAGTGCTCCCCAACCTTGAGAGTCACTCAAAGCCCTCTAGTATTCTGGCTCAGGGACTGCCTTTCCTTTCTTTGGAACCACAAAATGTTTTGTCTAACCCTCTGTTTTCAAACTATCATTTCATGGAATCTGCTCCCTCATCTAGACAGGGAGTCCTTGGGAGTCAGGAACCCAAGTCTTTAGAGTCTCACCATTCAAGAACTTGTTGAGTGTCTGCTCTGTGCATGGTTCTGTGTAAGTATGGGCAATAGTGAATGGAACATATGAAACATATGAGTTTACATTCTTCTAGGAGTGTGGAGCAAGGAAGCCGACAAGCAAATAAACAGACTGTAATGTCAGATAACTATATTCACTATGACTCAAAAAAACAGGTCCTGAGACAGTAGCAAGGGGGTGATATATTCCAGAAATGGGGGAAATTAGTATTACTGGGGTGAACTGAACAGAGAAGAGAGACTGGAAAGTGGTTTGGTCAAGGACAGACCATTAGGGCCTCTTGGAGCCTGTGAGAAAGGCATAGGTTCTTATTATGAGTAAAATGATCACAATGAAGAGGTTTTAAAGCAAAGAACATCGTCTGACTTTTATAATTTAACATTGTTTATTTTCTCATTTAAAATTTCCTAGGGGGCCGGGTGGGTGGTGGTGCACCTGGTTGAGCACAAGTGTTACCGGTCCAAGGACCTGGGTTTGAGCCCTCACTCCCCACCTGCAGGGGTGGCGAGGAGGGCATAGAGGGCTGCTTCGTAAGTGGTGAAGCAAGTTTGTAGGTGTCACTCTGTCTCTCTCCCTTTCTATTTATTCCACCTCTCTCAATTTCTTTTTGTCCAATCAAATAAAATAGAAAGAGAGAGAAAGAAAAAAGGAAGGAAGGAAGGAAGGAAGGAAGGAAGGAAGGAAGGAAGGAAGAAGGAAGGAAATGGCCACTGGGAGCAGAGGTTTCATAGTGCTGGTACCAAGCCCTGGTGGCAGAAAAAAATTTTTTTTAACTTGCATAAAAGTTGAAAACATAGTAATGGACATTTATAGACTGTATACCCCTCACCTGAACTCATGTCAGATGATGTCAACAATGTATCCTATTTGCAAACCCCCTCTAATGTACCACCTATACACACATAGTGTGAAAATGTATAAATACACACAAAGTCTGCTGACACATCCTCCTAAAGAAACTATCATGGCATTTCCCCCTAAAATTTAAGCATGTATTTCCAAAGAACTGGGGCAGTCTCCTCCACAATCATAATTCTATCACCACACCTAAGAAAATCAACATTAAGTAGACACATTCACCTGTTGACAAAACATAAAACAAATTTCTCCACTTGCCCTTTAACCTTTTAGTATCCTTTTCAGTTTTGTTTTTATTTCTCCTGTTACAGGAATCTAATCAAGTTTCACTTGTGACATCTAACTTTTTAATCTCCCCCAAACTAGAACAAGGTCTCTTCAGTCTTATACCTCCAGGGAACACCTAGCACCTTTCTTGTTTATGGGATAGAATCATCGTAGGTATAGAAAATGACTTAATCTTGAGCACTCCTAAATTTTTATGAAAATGTTTTTATTAAGACATTAAGGTGGGAAGGGTAGATAGTATAATGGTTAAGCAAAGAAACTCTCATGCCTGAGGCTCCAAAGTCCCAGATTCAATTCCCCTACATAAACCAGAGCTGAGCAGTGCTCTGGTAAATTAAAAAAAAAAAAAAAAAAGAAGGCATTATACTCTGTACATTGCTATTACTCTCCAGAAACTAACCAAGCTCTTTATAGCTTCTACATACTGAGTGGTCTTGGTCTACAGCATCTTGGTTTGGTTTTCTTTAATTCAATAAGTATTCCTAAGCATTTCTAATAATCCTCCATGTCCCAGTTAATGTGGGCCTTCTGAAAGCCTTAGTTTTTGTTTGTTTGTTTGTTTTTTGTTTGTTTTTTTAGTTGCTAGATTTTCTAGATCTAGAAAGTTCTGCCTTTTGCTAGTCAGTCTTCTTATCCCAGATCCACCAGATATGCCATGTGCAGGTTGCATGAGGAAGCTGGGGTGAGAAATCATCTCAGACATTGGTTAAACCTTTGTAGGGAAAGAGTTTGTCTCAGCTCCACCACTTACCATCTGTGGGATTCCAGAAAGCTACTCAACTTCCCTGAGTCTTGGATTTTTTTTTTTTTTTTACTTATAAAATGGGGAAAATAAATAGCCTGACCTTATAGGATTGCCGAAAGCATGAGAACGAATCTATATAAATGGCTTTGTACATAGCAAGTGTAAAAAAAAAAAAAATAGTAGAGGACAGAGGAGAAGGCATAGTGGTTGTGCAAACAAACAGATTCTCATGCCTGAGGTTTCAAGGTCTCAGGTTCAATGCCCCACACCACCATAAGCCAGAGTTAAGCAGTCCTCTGGTTTTTGTTTTGTTTTTTTTAAAAGACACTTCTGGTGGGAATGCAAACTGGTGCAGCCTCTTTGGAAGACTGTATGAAGAATCCTTAAATAAAAACAGAATTACCTTATAACCCAGCAATATCACTCTTAGGCTTTTATCCAAAAGATATGCAATCACTAATATGTAGGGACATATGCATCCCGATGTTCACAGCTGCATTATTCACAATAACCAGAGAGTGAAAGCAGCCAACATGCCCATCATCCGATGACTAGCTGAAGAAGTTATGGTATATATACTCCATGGATACTACTCTGCAATCCAAAAGATGACATTGTGGCCTTTAGGACAAAATGGATGGAACTGTTGGTGGATATGCTAAGCGAATAAGTAAAGAGATGAAAGACAACTATCAAATGGTGAACTGAAACACAGGAACATGCAAAAAAATAGAAACTGTTTCTAAGACTCTGTGAGAATTTAGGGTGGTTATTGTTATCTTTGAGAAGTGGGAAGGTGGGGACACAGAACCTTGGAGGTGAGTGCAGTTGTGGAACTATATACCCTGTAACCTTCCAATTTTGTAACCCTTTATTAATCATAAAATTTATTTTAAAATAAAAAAATAGTAAACATCAGCATTAGCCATAGCCAAGGCAATAACAAAATATAAACTAGTGAAAAACACTGGGGAGAATTAATGGCCAAAGATTCCTGCTTGAATGCTTCTGGAGGATGGGGGGTGTGATTTATTAAAATAGTAGTGTAAACCCAACAGACACTGGGTTGAGATTGAGCAGATGCCTGAAAATGCAGGTGAAGGCAAAGGTGAAAGAGGGTCAGTCAAGAAGTGACAGCAAGACCAGATTACAGGTCTCAGGTATGCAAGAAAGCACGTACTGTGCGCAGAGGCAGACAGCCTGGAGCCAGCACCAGGAGACAGCAGGTGAGGAAGAGGCCTAAGAAGATGGACTTTCCCTGGGGGGAGAAGGAACACCTGATGGAAGATGGAGGGAGCAAGGAAGAGGACAGGGCTTCAGGGAATCCATGAAGAGGCCCATTCCCTGACTCGGCAGAGAGACCCTGCCTCCCCAGTGATCAAGAGGAGCTCCAAGGGAATGTACTTTGTGTCTGAATGTGCACAGTCAGTAAGAATTCTAACTCAAAAATCAACTCAGTGCTGACCTGTTCTAATTTACCCAGCCCTCTGTCCAAGGTCTCTCCCTCCCACTGATCTCCCCAGGGGGCCCAGTGGAAGTGCTGCTCTCTCCCTGTTTGGTTTCTTTCCTTTAGAAGTATCAGATGGATGTCTCTGAAATTAACCTTCTTTGTCCTTGTTTTTCTCTTTTTTTAATTTGTATTATTGTTTTACTTTTTTAAATATTTTTTGTTTACCAAAGCACTGCTCAGTTCTGGCTTATGGTGGTGTGGGGGATTGAATTTAGGAGTATGGAGCCTCAGACACGAGACTCTCTTTGCATAACCATTATACTATCTACCCCCACCTGTCTTTGCTTTTCTCTTATTGGAAACTGCCTCTGCTTAGAATGTCCAGGCTTGGTCCTGCTCACTCGGACCTAAGTTCTCCAGAATTCAGATAAGTCCTTCCTGAAATTTAATTTCTGGCTTTCCCGCTAAAACTTTAAAAGAGATAGAAGGAAGATATGACTCCCTCACCTTTACACCAGCCCTGCAATGACACTTGGAAGAGGAGGCTAACATTATATGTGTCCTCATGCTGCTTTTCACTGAGGCTCAGCTGTTCAGCTATTTCCCCTGCAGCTCATCTCTCTTCAGGCCTAGTCACTTAGAGGTGCTGGACCCCTTCCTGCCATGAGGCAGTCTGCAGTTTAGTTTCCACTCAGGTGAAAATCTTCTCTGGCTCTGCCTTTGGGTTCCAGGCACTGAAATCTGCTCCCCCATTTCTCCTTCCCCAAGGACTTGAGTATATAGTTAGAAGGAACTTGAGGGGAAAAGCTTTGAGTCCCCTCCTCTTCACCCCACAGCTTCTTCTCCCAAACATGTCCCTCCTTCCTTCATTCCCCCAATTTACCCCTTCACCACCACCACTTACAATGCTCTTGTAGATGAAATTTGCCAAGGTGAGGGCAGCCCCTGACCGGAAGTATTTACGATAATCCTTGCGGGCCTGGCAAAGATATACAACAAAGTTAAGACAGAAAGTTAGGGCCAGAGAGATGGCTCAGCAATAGAATGCATGCCTTGCATGAGTGAGAGACAAAATTCACACAGAACATCATCAGTGATAGTGTGAGCAGCACCATAGTCTATCTCATAAAAATAAATCAATTGCTGCTATCTATAGATAGAAAAGATTCAACCACATGAATAACAGAGTGAGATAAAGAGCTAAGACTATAACTGGTGAAAAGAAGTAAAATCAGAGGAGTTAGAATGAAACAGATACTCAAGGCAGAAGGCAGAGCTCTGCTGCCAAGTATATAGCTAGAAGGAGCACACACAGACCCATCCAGAAGTACACACAGCTCTCCCCCAGGGGCACTCACACACATACCCACACACACAGGGAGGCCTAGAGACATACCAGACGCCTATGTATCTTCATATAGAGGCATGCTGGGACCCTGCAGCTCTTGCTCTCTCTACTCCTTCCCACTGGTATCTGATATGATCCAGAGGGAACCTCACTTGGGGGATAACCCCTCTCGTTTCTCCATCATTACCTTCCACCCTCTCACAAATGCCTGGATCAGCAATGCTGACGCCTTCATCTTCCCATAGCGCTTCTTTTGCTGCAGGAAATAACACACTTCTTGAGGCACCTCTCCCACATCCCACTGTACCATTGCAGAGGTGGGGGAAGGGGGTTGTGGGCTGTGAGGGGCGACCAGTACCATGTTGCCCCGAAACCAAGAGGAAATGAGGATCTGGCTCTTGCGCATCTGCTGGTAGTGGGTGCGGCAGCGCCAGCCCCGGTAGATCTTCTGTATGAGTGTAGCCAGCTGCTGAAGCCGCAAGCGTCTCTGCTCCTCCAAGAAGAAAAGCTGCAGGGGGGTAAACACATGGGCAGGTCATGCCCAGGAGAAAGTGCTGTCTCTGGGTCACCCTCAATACCAGAAGTTTCCCAGCCTGAGTCTGATTTGATCATCCTTTTGTCTTCTTAGTGTACTCACCCATGCAAGCAGCCACGGAGTGCTAATTCTGCAGCTGACACACTATATGTGCCCCTGACCTTAGAATCAGTGCAGGTCAGGCAAACACCCAAAACCCGGATCAGTACCGGGGACCCAAGGATTCAGCCGCTTGGGATAAAGACGTGAGGGGGAAACCTCCTTCTCCGCTGTCCATTCTGGGTCATAGCTGCTCCTCCACAGCCCTCCAACCTCCCACTCGGGTGGGCTCTCCAACTCTTCCACTTGCCACCCCATGAGATGAGACTCACGGTCTTGGGGCTTCGGATGAAGATCTTCGTCTTCCCGTAGGTCATCTCCTCTGGGGACAAGCTCAGCTCCCCCAGGAGCTTCTCCACTCCCTCCCTACAGGAACAGTGGGGAAAGTTGCTGACAGGCACCCCAGGGGAGGCTCCTACTCCATCCCCCTACACCTACTTCTCCCTTACCCCAAGGAAGAGTTCTAACAGCCTGTGGGACCTCTGCAAAGTGACCAGTTAAGCCGGGTCCTCAAGCACCCACTCACTGAGCTTCAAGAGGTGTGTACAGTTCCCCCAACCGATGTTCCTCCCACTGCCATTCCCTGCTCCCCAGTCACCCCACTGAGTCTTACCGGTCTCCCCCATTCCAGTGAGGCCACGTGCTCTTGCTCAGCAGCCGGTACCTTTCCAGAAATGGCCCATAGCCCTGGCGGAAAGCGTAGCCTGCCCGCCGCACCCTCACGTTCTCCAGCAAGCCCAGGTACCGAGCCTGGACTGCAACCAGCTCTGATGAGAACAGGCCTCGCTGCTGCTGCTCATTGGGTTTTATACACCTGTCAGAGGGAAGGCAAGCACGGGCTTCAGGCCTGAGCCTTTGCAGTCTAGTCCATTCCAGGTGTCTACAACCCCACCACCACACAGCAGGAGAGATATGGAGTGGCAGCTCACAGGACACGTATGTGAGAAAGTTCCCACATTCAGTCCCTAGCACCAGCACCAGCCAGAGCTAAGTGGTGCTCTGGTCAACACACACACACACACACACACACACACACACACACACACACACGTTTTAGTGGGATGGGGGAAAATTCAACATTAGAGCATACAGCTTGCATACCTCAGACCCCAGAGGCTCCAGGTTGAATCCGTGGCACCACCATATATCAGAACAAAGGAGTGGCCTGGTTTCTCTCTCTCATTCCCTCACAAAAAAATTATATCTCATAAAAATTAAACAAATATCTCCATCAGGAACAACATAATGGACCCCTTGGGGGGGGGGGGCTATGACCTTGCCTTCAATGTGGAACAACAATGGTAGAGAATGTTCCATACTCTGAAGGGGGGTTGGATAACATACTCTATCTATCACCTAAAGAAGATGGGTCCTGAAATTGGTGCAACTTGGAATGTTCCTACTCATGACCACAGAATGCAAGCTCTTACTACAGGGATACAGACATTACATAGGCTCCTAAGCTAAATATGGGCCCCAGATAAGATCAAATCGATGGGATTTACAGTCAACAATATTTATACACTTTTCCCATATTTGGGAGCTACTCTCTTCCCCTATCCAACTTTCCAGCCCTTTTTCCAGCCATGACATCATCTTCCCAGACAATAACTTGGATCCACCTGCATATCAGATGTCAGGCTCAGGCAAAAACTAATAAAGTCAGTAGGCCCTTTGGAATATAACTAAAATAGACCTACTACCTATTTCCAAAATGGAGACCTCCAAATCTTCATCTGCAATATTCTAGCCTTTAAGTTCATGATTAATCAACAGTTTGTATGGTTTTATATGTTAACTCTTTTTCAGCCACCAGGTTCCAGCTGCTACCATGATGCCAAGCAGATGACCCCACTAATGTGTCCTGGAGCTCTGCTTCCTCAGAACCCTGCCCCATTAGGGAGAGAGACAGGCTGGGAGTATGAGTCAACCTGCCAATGCCCACATTCAGCGGGGAAGCAATTACAGAAGCCAGACCTCCCACCTTCTGTACCCCATAATAACCCTGGCTCCATACTCCCAGAGGGTTAAAGAATAGGAAAGCTATCAGGGGAGGGGAGGGGATACGGAACTCTAGTCATGGGAATTGTACCCCTCTGATCCTATGGTCTTGTCAATGCTTCCATTTTATAAATAAATATGTTTTTTTAAAAAAAATTAAACAAATGGGAATGGGGAGACAGCATAATGGTTATGCAAAAGATCTTCATGCCTGAGGCTCTGATACCCCATGTTCAATCCTCAGCACCCCCATAAACCTAGTTAAGTAGTGCTCTGGTTTCTCTCTTTCTCCCTCCCTCCCCCTCTCTCCTTAAAATAAAGTAAAATAATTAAAATACATAAGCAAGCAAAATAAACAAGTAGGAATATGAGTCAACACAATTGAGAAAGACAATACTGTATCCTTATGGTCAAAATGGATAGAACTTGAAGTGATAATGCTAACTGGAGGAAGGAAGGAGATGAAAGGCAACGACTGTATAGATTCAGTCTTTTGTAGACTATGGATAGCTGCTGCACACAAATGTGTAAAAAGAAAAAGAAAAAAAGGACCACCAAACTGCCTCCTAAGATTCTGTGAGGACTGTAGAGGTTATGTGGGTACTGGTGGAGTGGTGGAGGTGAGGAACAGAACTTTGGTGGTGGGACAGAGTGCAGAACTATGACCCCATAATCTTATAATCTAGTAGACAACTATTAATTACAAAAAATAAGAGCATACAGGTCCTAGAAAAGGATGGCAGAGGACCTAGTGGGGTTGTATTGTTATGTGGAAAACTGAGAACTGTTATGCATGTAAAACTATTGTATTTATTGTTGAATGTAAAACATTAATACCCTAATAAAGGAAAAAAATTACTAAAAATAAAAATAAACAAATACATTTTTGTTGCTTACAGCAGAGGCTTCATACATCTGTGATTTTTACTGCTGCCGGTTGCTTTTTCATTCAGTAGAGAGACACACACAGAGTGGAGATAGGGAGAGAGAGAGAGAGACCACAGCAGTAGTCTCCTCTTACATCATAACACCTTCCATGTGGTGCCAGGGTTCAAACCTGGGCTGCCATATGGCATAACATGTGCCCTACCAGTGAGATATCTCTCCAGCCCTAAATAAATCTTAAAAAGAAAAACTGTGGAGCTGGGCAGTGCACCTGGCTGAACACACACAATTTCATGTGCAAGGACCTGGGTTTGAGCCCCTGCTACCTACCTGTAGTCGGGGGGGGGGGACTTCATGAGCAGTGAAGTAGGTCTGCAGGTATCATTCTCTCTTCCTCTCTGTCTCCCCTGCCCTCTCAGTTTTTCTCTGTCCTCATCAATAAAATGGAGGGGGTACCAGGAATAGTGGGTTTGTAGTGCAGACATCAAGTCCCAGCAATAACATTGGTGCCAATAGGAAGAGGGGGAAAGAAGAGGGTGAGGGGAAGAAAAGAGGAAAAAGAAGAGGAGGGGTAAAGGGAGGAGAAAAAAATCTTTAGAGGGGCTGTAGGTAGATAGCATAATGGTTATGCAGAGAAATTCTCAAGCCTGAGTCTCTGAAGTCCCAGGTTCAATCCCCCACACCACCACCAGCCAGAGCTGAGCAGTGCTCTGGTTAAAAAAGAAAAATTCTTTAGAGGAAGTAGACACACTAGTTTTTCCAGTTTCACTGCAACACAGTCTCTATCAAAATCCTGTACTTTCCCCCACTCCAGAATTCTAGTGCTTTTATTATTTAAATATTTATTTATTTATTCCTTTTTGTTGCCCTTGTTTTATTGTTGTAGTTATTACTGTTGTTATTAATGTCGTTGTTGTCGGATAGGACAGACAGAAATGGAGAGAGAAAGGGAAGACAGAGAGGGGGAGAGAAAGATAGACACCTGCAGACCTGCTTCACTGCCTGTGTAGCGACTCCCCTGCAGGTAGGGAGCTGGGGGCTCGAACCGGGATCCTTACGCAGTCCTTGCACTTTGCGCCATGTGCACTTAACCCGCTGTGCCACCGCCTGACTCCCCAGAATTCTAGTGCTTTATCTGGTTCCATTTTCTATAAGGAAAAAGCCTCTGATCTCTTTATTACAGAGACACCCAGCCATGGACACACTGCCATCAGACATGTGGCATGGTCCCTGTGTGTTCACCTGATGTAGTTGGGGTTCTTGGCATACAGGTTCTTCATAAGGATGGACACAGAATTCTTGAACTGGGTACCAGCAGTGGGTGGACGCTTGAGAGATGCCTGTTTGGGATCCCCCTCAGGGAACAAGGACCGAAGGAGGGGGTGCTGCGCCTTCCACATGACTTGAGACAAGTCCCGGAAGAGTAGGTCATTGTTTTTGTCAATGAAGCTGGTCACACTATATGTCACCTATAGAGGAACAATTGCTGGTTTGGGGGGACCCACCACCTAGTCAGAGTACTGGACCTCCCATTTTCATGGTGAAACATTCCTGCCTCTCTTCTCCCCTCAGATCCTTTTCATAGCCACATCACCTTGCCTGCGTAGTGGCAGATGCGGAAGCAGCTGAGTCCCATGGTGTGGTCATACTGGCGCTGGGCATTCTGGGTGACCTTACTCTCATAATGGCTGTGCTTGGAGAAGAGCTGGTTGAGCTTCGCCAGAAAGGTGGAGTCACTGACCACTCCAGGCCGCAGGCACTCCTCGTCCAGCATGGCCAGAATGCCTCGCTGATTCTGACAGGGAGACAGGGTCAGAACCTAGACCTAGCTAGCCTTTCAATCTGTGTACCACCTTACTGCTGCCCCTCTGTCCCCTCCTCCACAGCTATTTTTACCACTCTTAGCAAGTGAGGAAAGAGGTAAGGTCTATACTTCTGGGTAGTTTAGAGGGGGGATGTCCCAAAGAAAAGAGAAAGAGGACTTACATGTTCAATGAGATTACAGATGATGCCATTATCAAAGTAGTCCACCTTGGTCCACGGAATACCCTGGAAGAGGGAGAGAGGACCAATTATGGGGAGCTGGTGTAAGACAAGTGTCTTAAGACCTCACTGGATAAAGTCCTCTTTTATTTATTTATTTTAAATATTTATTCCCTTTTGTTGTGCTCGTTGTTTTATTGTTGTCGTTATTGGTGTCATTGTTGTTGGACAGGACAAAGAAATGGAGAGAGATGGGGAAGACAAAGAGGGGGAGAAAAAGATAGAGACCTACAGACCTGCTTCACCACCTGTGAAGTGACTTCCCTGCAGGTGGGGAGCCGGGGGCTCGAACAAGGATCCTTACCTGTCCTTGCACTTTGCGCCACCTGCACTTAACCTGCTGCGCTACTGCCGGACTCCTGATAAAGTCCTCTTTCACCCACCCTGCAAAGGGCCATCAGGAAGTTGTACCATTTAGAGGAGTCATTGGTGGGGTTTCTGCCTATGTCTCTGTTCTCCCAAAGTTGTAGGAAATTTATGGGATGGGTGACAGGCAACCAGGAGAATCCAGAGCAGCTGTTACAGAGAGCCCTATGGGCGCTCTGGGTGGGATGAAGATTGGTATAATATGTAAAGACTGACACTGCGATCACCCCACTGTTGGAGTGGGGAAGGACCCTTGAGTATATAGAAGAGCAATGGCCACATTGCTCTGGCAATGCACACAGAACCAGCGTATGTGTGTCTGCAAAGAGCAAAGCTAATCTAATATACCTTCAAAGACCTATGTCATTGACTCACCTTGAGTGTACATCACAGTTACAGGAAGTCTTGTTACAACACAGATTGCTGGGTCTCGTAGCCATAGTCTGATTCATAGGATTCTGGACTTTCATGCCTAAGGCCCCACGTTCAGTCTCCAGCATCACATAATCCAGAGTGACATGCTAACTCATTCTCTCACTCTTTCTCTCTATCTCTCTCTCTCCCCCATTCTACTTTATGCTCACAAATAAATAAAATCTTTTTAGAAGCATGGCAGGGGCTTCGCAGGGCCACATATGGGTGAGCACACATGTTACCACGAGCAAGAACCTGGGTCCAGCGGGGTTGGTTGGTGGTGCACCTGGTTTAGCACGCATCTTACAATGTGCAAGGACCTGGACTTGAGCCCCTGGTCCCCACCTGCAGGGGAAAGCTTTGCAAGTCTCTCTTCCTCTCTATCACCCTCTTCCCTCTAGATTTCTAGCTGTCTCTATCCAAATAAATAAATAAATTTAATAAAAACTATTTTAAATAAATAAATTTAATAAAAACATTTTATGTTCTCCACCTTCAGGGGGAAGCTTCATGAGAGTGAAGCAGTGCTACAGGTGTCTCTTTCTCTCGCCTCCTCTACCTCTCCTTCTTTTTCAGTTTATATCTCTAACCAATA
The DNA here is from genome assembly GCF_950295315.1 of Erinaceus europaeus. Lineage (NCBI taxonomy): Eukaryota > Metazoa > Chordata > Mammalia > Eulipotyphla > Erinaceidae > Erinaceus > Erinaceus europaeus. The sequence goes on along the minus strand of NC_080168.1, from coordinate 107,084,205 downwards.
AGTAAGTGTGTTAAATGTTTTAATTAAAAGCAAGAAAAAGAATGACATGGCAGAGAGTTCTGGCCGTCACATCTACAGATAGGATGGCTTCCACCCCAGGGCCAGACCAGTCAGATTCATGTCACTCCCAGTAGTGACTGAGGGATGCAAGCATTTTTCCCCTTCTCCCTCACATTTTAAAAATATTTATTTATTATTGAGAGGGATAGGAGGAGAAAGAGAAAGAACCAGACATCACTCTGGTACATGTGCTGCTGAGAATCGAACTCAGGACCTCATGCTTGATAGTCCAATTCTTTATCCACTGCACCACCTCCCAGGCCACCCCCCTCACATTTTTAAGGAAGGTAAAGTGGAACTGAGTAAAGTAGTCTCCACCATTTCATTCCCAAAATGTCCTCCCCTACTGGGTAAAAAATTACATCTTTATAATTCCACAGAGCTGTAAAAAGTCACCTTTACATACTGATATAAAAATGGTCTCTTACTAGCTGATGAAAGCCAAGTGTAGGACAGAATGTATTCACTGCCATTTGAATACATTTTTGTGGAAAACTACATTTACAAAATTTCTTGATTATGCATAGAAGGCTTCTGGAAGGCGATTCAATTTGATAACTTCTAGATGGGAGGAAAAGAACTAAACAAATGGAGTCATAGTGGGGAAAAATTATTTATTTACTTAGGAGAGAGGAGAACAGCAGAGAACAACTTAGTTCTAGCATCCTGTGGCCTCGAGGGCTTCAGGCTTGGGGCATGCCAGTGTGCTCTAGCCATCCCAAGAGATCTATCAAAACCTTTTAAAGCTTTTGAATTCTGAAGCATAGGAATGTATTATCTATTGGCTCACTTAACTTTTTAAAGTCAAAAGATTAAAAAAAAAACTATTGGAAAAACATCCCCATACATTGTGAGCACACTGGGAGATTCTGCCACAACAGAGACCCACCTCGGGCTGTGACAAGTGAGACTTAGCAGTTCACACTTTGGGGCGGGTTAGCTCCATCAGAGCTTTGCTAGCACAGAGCCACAGACAGGGGTTTTCACTGACTAAGGGAAGGACTGTGAAAATTCTGAGCCATAGGGCACTTCCGAGGAAGGCAGGTGCTACAAGAGGGGTCGGGGAGACATCAGTCAGAACCCGGGGGAGGTGTGAGGAAGGGCACAGGGAGGGAAATGGTAGGATACTAGCAGGCCCAGGAGAAATGTCCCTTCTAAATCTGGCTCGCAGTCTGCTCTAGGCCAAACACAGCTGTCACTTCAGCCTTGTCAGGACTCTCTGTGCGTCACCCTCCCGTCACCCTGGAGTGGGAGCTGGAGGATAGAGAGGAAAAAACTAGGGCTTCTTGGGAAGCTGGAATGTTCAGCCATGTGAAGGAAACTTTCTTTATTTTTTATTTTTGTTATCTTTATTTATTGGATAGAGGCAGACAAAAACTGTTAAGGCAGCGAGAGACAGACAGGAAGAGAGACAGAAGACACCTGCAGCCTAGCTTCACCACTAGCAAAGCTTTTCCCCTGCAAGTGGGAACTGGGGGCTTAAACCCGGGCCCTTGCACATTGTAACACAGGCACTCAGCCAGGTACACCACCACCTGCCCCTCTTTTTAATGAGGGGGGTAATGGTTTCAAGTAAATACAGTTTTTGACATGAGTGTAAAAAATTTCTCAGTTTTCTGCAAAACATTCACCCCCAGCCTAGGTCCTCCTCCTCCATCATGTGTCAAGACCTAAAAGCCCTATCCCAAGTCCTTTATTTTGGTGCAATACACCAAACCCAGTCCAAGTTCTGCTTTTTGTGCTTCCCCTTTGAATTCCCACCTAGGGAAAACCAAGAGGATGTTGTGACAGGAAGAAGAAAAGATCTAGCACGAGCCTGGAAGCCACTAAGCAAGAAAGTCTGGCAGGGTTGAGCTCACCTCTCTTTTGTACTCTTCCTGTTCTTCCTTCAGTGTCATTTCTATGAACACTTGCTGCAGCTTCTCGTTACAGTAGTTGATCACAAATTGCTCAAAGCTGTTGTCCTGAGGGAGGGCAAATATTAAAGAAACCAGTTCCTCCCAAGGCCCTTCCTCTCCCTCCCTCAACCCTTCCTTTCCTCTCTCCCACTGGCCCTCAGAGCCTAGGGAAGCAGGGTGTAGAGTTTGTGTGACATTTCCTCACCTCCAATATCTCAAAGCCATAGATATCCAGGACTCCCATCACCTTCTTCTCTTCCTTAGTGTTGACCTGAAGAAGGGGAGGAAATAAAGGAGGGTGGCTGGGAAGTTGTGTAGTGATTGGAACACTGGACTTACAGGAATGGGGTCCTTAGTTCGATCCCTGGCACTGCCTGTGCCAGACTGATCCTTTAGTTTTCTCCACTATCTCTCACTAATAAATGAATTTTTAAAAATAAGGTAAGTGGGGAGTCGGGTGGTAGCACAGCAGGTTAAGCGCACGTGGCGTGGCGCAAAGCACAAGGACCTGCATAAGGATTCTGGTTCCAACCCCCGGCTCCCCACCTTCAGGGGAGTCGCTTCACAGGTGGTGAAGCAGGTGTGCAGGTGTCTGGCTTTCTCTCCCCCTCTCTGTCTTCCCTTCCTCTCTCCATTTCTCTTTGTCCTATCTAGCAACGACGACATCAACAACAACAAATAACAACTACAACAACAATGAAAAACAACAAGGGCAACAAAAGGGAAAATAAATATAAAAAATATATAAGGTAAGTGGGAGTCGGGTGGTAGCGCAGTGGGTTAAGTGCATGTGACGCAACATGCAAGGACAGGCATAAGGATTCCAGTTCGAGCCCCCGGCTCCCCACCTGCAGGGGAGTCGCTTCACAGGCAGTGAAGCAAGTCTGCAGGTGTCTATCTTTCTCTCCCGCTCTCTGTCTTCCCCATCTCTCTCTACAACAATAAAACAACAAGGGCAACAAAACGGAATAAATAAAAAAATTATAAAAAAATAATAAGGTAAGTGCAGACAGGAGAGGCCATTTGGGATCAGGGGGCAAGCAGAACTATGGGAAAATTGACGCCGATGGAAAGAATGTATGTATCATGATGTTTCATATATATATATATATATATATATATATATATTTAAAGTTTTATTTATTTTATTTATTTATTATTTAAATCAGAGAAACTGAGAGGGAAGGGGGGAGAGACAGAAAAACACCTGCTGCCCTGCTTCACCACTCGTAAAACTTTCCCCCTGCAGCTGGGGACCAGGGGCTCGAACATGAACCCAGGCAGGTTCTCATGCACTATAGTGGCATCAAATTTCATGTTCATCCTTCTTCTAAGTGCCGGAGGGCAGGCAAAGAGGGAGGGAAGGATGCAAGTAGATTCCAAGAGGATTTTTCCCTGTTTTATTTATTAACTTATTTATTTTTGGATCTTCCATGCTATAAGGCAGAAAGGCATTCAGATCTTCCCAGAAGAAAAAAAAATAGCCATTCTGGGAGCAGGGCGGTAGTGCAGCAGGTTAAGCGCAGGTGTTGCAAAGCACAAGGACCAGCTCCCCAACTGCAGGGGAGTTGCTTCACAGCGGTGAAGAAGGTGTGCAGGTGTCTGTCTTTCTCTTCCCTTCTCTGTCTCCCCTCCTCTCTTCATTTCTCTCTGTCCTATCCAACAACGATGACATCAAGAACAATAATAGCTACAACAATAAAACAACAAGGGCAACAAAAGGGAATAAATAAATAAACATTTTTTAAATAGCCACAGAACATTTCACAAGAAATGTGACGTTCTCTGCTAGTGTGGTGCCATGGGGTGAACACAAGGCCTCGCACAGGTAAGGGATATGCTTTACCCACTGAGCAGTCTCCCAGTCCAGGAATTTAATATCCTCATTTCATTACTCCTTAAAATAATCTATAAGGTGCAATTATTCACAGTTTACAGAGGAGGAAAAAAGTCAAATTTGAAAAGGAGCAAGCATTTATCTGAACCTAGATTGTTTTTATAAATATTCGTTTGTTTGTTTATTGGATAGAGACAGAGAAATTGAGAGGGGAGGAAGAGGAGGAGGAGGAGGAGGAGGAGGAGGAGGAGGGGAGAGAGAGAGAGAGACCTGAAGCCCTGCTTCACCACTTCTGAAGTTTTCTCCCTGCGGGTGGGTACCAAGGGCTTGAACCCGACACCTTGCACATTGTAATATGAGTGCTTAGCCAGATACATCACTGCCTGGCTCCCCAAAGCTAGATTCAAATCCCATTTTGTCCTGCTGTCTTCCAGTAATAGGTTCTAAATTGGTGGCATTTTCACATACATACCTCTAAAATGATAGCTCTATTTTGATCTAATTCACATATCATAAAATTTGCCCTTTAAAGGTTTTCAGTGGCTTTATTTTTTTAGTATATCCAAAGGGTGTACAGTCATCACCATTACCTAGATCCAGAACATTTTTATCATCCCAAAGAGAAATTGTATCTCTGTACTCAGTTATCGCTTCCCATCTCCCTCCATAGATTTTCCTGTCCTGGAAATTTCATGTAAATGGAATTCTTTAGAATATGACATTTTATGCCTGCCTTCTTTCATTCAAAGTTAATATGCTGAATATGTATCAGCATTTATTCTTTTTTTTTTTTTCCCTACCAGAGTGTTCTCTGAGTTTTGGTGCCTGTATGATTACTCCATTGTTCCTGGGAGTCATTTCTTTATTTTTTTCCCTTTCTTACCCCTTCTCTCTTTCTCTCTCTCTTCTTAAAGGTGATAAACAAGGAGAAAGAGGCAGTACTACAGCAATGCTCCTAAAATTTCCTCCTTACAAATGGAGGCTGGGGGATTAAACCCAGGTCCTCCCACATGGTGGCATATGTGCTCTAACATTGCACCACCACCCCATCCTACTTCAATTATTTTATGGCAAGTTAATATTTCATTGTGTAGATTCACCATATGCATTCACCAGTTGATGGCATTCAGGTGGCTCCTGTTTTTTAACGATGGCAAACAATGCCTCTGAACATGCATGTTTTTGTGAATATCTGTTTTTGGTTCTCTTGGGCATAGACCTAGACATGGAATTGCCAGATAATATGGTGACTTTGTACATAATTTTATCTTCTCCCTATACCCTGTGAAGCAAGTCAGCATCTATGACCCATTTTCCAACTGAAGTTTGGAATGTTTGTGAACTTTCAAGACTACTGGGCTAGAAAACATGGGGTTCAGATAGTCAAACTAAAAACCCAGTGATGTCTACACAAGCATGCATTGCTGGGAGGAACTAAGCCCTGTTCTGCATCCTCCTGACTGTTCATCTCAGGACCCACGGTATGAGGCAGGCAGGAAAATGTAGGGTTTGGGGGTTTTGTTTGTTTGTTTTTTATGTAGTGTCAGAGATCAAATCAAGGGCTCCACACATGCACTGTGCCACTGATCCATGACCCAGCTGATTATTTCTGCTTTGATGAGAGAGCAGAGACAGGTGTGTGAAGGCAGGAGAAAGAAAGGGAGGGAAGCCATACACCACGCCATCATCCATGAAGCTCCATATGTCTCTGTCCATGGTGCTCTCATGTGGTGCCAGGGAGTGAACCCAGGACTTCCTATCTGGAAGGCATGTGCTCTACCCATTGAGCCACCTCCCCAGCTCCCCCAGGCAGGGAAGTGAGTGTTGAAGAAGGGCAACTCTCACCTTGATGCTATCATTGATTCGGTTCACTATCCAGTTGAAAAGGCGACTATAGATGTTCTTAGCCAGAGCATCCCGTGCATAGTGAGCCTACAGGCAGAGTCAAGTTGATGAGTGTGGCAGCTGGAGAGGAGACTCAAAGGGCTGGTGAGATCGTTCACCTGAGAGGGTGCCTGCCTGCCTTGCCATATCTTCCACCCAGGCTCAAGCTCTACCCCCTACAGCACTAGAAGAAGCTTTGGTGCTGTGGTGTCTCTCCATCTTTATCTCTATCTGAAAAAGTTGATCCAGAGCAGTGAAGCATCAGTGATGAAAAAAAGAAAAGTTGGTTCAAACTCAGCCCTCCCCCAGGGACACTTACCTGGATGACATTCAGTGCAGTCACCACTTTTTCTTTGGCTGTTTCCATGGTCCTTGAGCACAGAGCTTTCTCTATATCATTTGAATTCAAGCCCACCATTTCCCCAATCTCCTGGAGAGCTGGAGTGATTAAAAGAAAAAAAAAAATATATATATATATACAATATGGCCTGACCTGAGAGAGATCTGGCAGGGTTGGATCAGGAGGGTGTCCACATCTGGGTGGGGATGTCCTCACAGCCTTTTCAGAATATGGAAGAAGCTCTAGTGGCAAGAAAGAGAACTCTGGGAACTTGACATGCATTATCCACTTTAATCAGAGAGTCTCCTGAAATAGGTCTCAGTGTCCCATTTCATACAGGAGCCACAGAGACTCAAAAAAGTTCGGATCTATCAGCATGCAAAGCACCAATGCAAGGCACTTCATGGATAAGAGGCTCAGTGAGTACATCTGAGGCACAGCTCCGGAGTGGGCTGGATGGCCTGAGAGTGAAATTTATTACACCTCAGATGGTAGAAGAGACAGAATTACAGGAGCATGCAGGGAGCTGGCTGGGGGCTCCATCAGAGTACTACAGACCTTTCCCATCGAGGATGCCACTTGCTGAGACCCCACTGGCCTGAAACTCGTCCCTCAGCTTCACATTCCCCAGCTTCAACACCAGGGCCGTCACCTCTAGCACCCTGCGAATCTCTTCCTCTGAGAACCCAATCACAGCCATTGCATTCTGAGAGGGAGAGGGAGTCAGAAGCCAGACCATGGGGCCAGTCTAAGGCCTCCCTCTCCAGTCCAGAGCCTGGGTTGAGGAGTCCCTGAAGGGCTAAGCCAATGTCACCTGGGCACCCACCTGGACAGCCTTGAAGTTGGAAGCATCATCCATACCATCCACTCGGGACACTTTGGGGTTCAGATAGGCATAGCTGCTCACATCTGGCTCGAGCTTCAGAGCCTCTGGAAGAGCCAGTGGGAGAGGTGGAGGGTTGTTACGGGCCTCCATGGAGGGAGCCCTCCAGCCTAGACCTTCACAGTCCTTGTACATAGGAGAACCTCTACTATTGTTTTCTTTCCCTGCCTTCTCTGTTTTGGGACCCTTAGTTCCCACAATGATAACCTTTTTTCCCCCAGAGCCAGCATGATTTCACCACTCTTGGATCAGTTTTTTTCATTCAGCTACAGAGATACATAAAGATACCACAGTACTGGAGCTTCCCCTAGTGTCATGGCCCTCCCACATAATGCTAGAGTTGAATCTAGATCAGGTATACAGCAAGGCATGCATCCTATCCAGTGAGCTACTTCTCTGACCTCTGCTAGAATACAATTTTCAAATGGTCTTAAGGGTGTTTGTATTCATAATGATTGTTTTCTCCAATTTTCCAAAAGCAAAGCTTCATTCTCCCCATCCTTGGGATTCTAAACATTACAAACAAGCAAGCCTTTCAGTCTGCTTGGGCTTCTGGGCCTCTAGGAGGGCAAAGGTGAAGGTAGCATCATGTCCCACCCATGCAGCCTCAGCACCTCACCTTCAGACTGGGCTGACCCCATTCATTATTTGTTTACTAAGCACCAACAAAGTGGCAACTCCTGTGCTCCCCAGCCACCCCCCACCCCTTGCACCTTTAGAAGGTTCACTCTGATGAGGGACTGAGTTGAGTGACTGTCTCAGGTTCAACCAGCCCAGCCCAAGTCATGAGTCTAACTTTTTATATCTCTCTCACAAATAAACTTGAATCTGGAGACTGTTTTTCTGTTGTTATTGTTGTTTGATTTTGGTTTTCCTCCAGGGTTATCACTGAGGCTCAATGTCTGCACTACAAATCCACTGCTCCTGTGGCCTTTTTTTTTTTTTTTTTTTTGGATAGAACAGAGAGAAATTGAGAAGGGAGAGGAATATAGAGAGGGAGGAGGGAGAGAAAAAGATAGACATCTGAAGACCTGCTTCACCACTTGTGAAGTGACCCCCCCTACAGGCAGGGAGCTAGGGGATCAAACTGGGATGCTTGCGCAGGTCCTTATGCTTCATACTCTGTGTGCTTAACTCAGTGAGCTACCTGCCACCCAACCCCTGAGACTGATTTTTCTTTCTTTTTTTAAATTTTATTTTTGCTATCTTTATTTTATTTATTGGATAGAGATAGCCAGAAATCTAGAGGGAAGGGGGTAATAGAGAGGGAGAGACAGAGAGACACCTGCAGCATTGCTTCACCGCTTACAAAGCTTTCTTCCTGAAGGTGGGGGCTGGGGGCTTGAAACTGTGTCCTTGTGCATTGTCACATGTGCGCTCAACCAGGTGTGCCACCACCCGGTCCCTGATTTTTCTTTCTTTTTTTAAAATTTTTAAAAAATATTTATTTATTCATTTTCCCTTTTTGTTGCCCTTGTTGTTGTTTTTTATTGTTGTACTTGTTATTGTTATTGATGTCTTCATTGTTGGATAGGACAGAGAGAAATGGAGAGGGGAGAGGAAGACAGAGAGGGGAAAAGAAACACAGACACCTGCAGACCCGCTTCACCACCTGTGAAGCGACTCCCCTGCAGGTGGGGAGTCAGGGCTTGAACCGGGATCCTTAGGCCGGTCCTTGTGCTTTGCGCCACCTGCGCTTAACGCTGCGCTACAGCCCGACTCCCTGACTTTTCTTTCTTAATCTTCATAGTTTCTGTGCCTGGCTGGCATGCAGATTTTTTTCTTTTTCTTTTTTTTCTCTCTCTCTCTCTCTTTTATCTTTGCCAGGGTTTCACCACTCTGAGTTGACTTTTTTTAGATAGGGAAAGACACAGGGCACCAAAGCTTTTCCCACTGTGGTGAGGGCCCGGCTCAACCTTTAAACGTCTTAGGCAGGTGATTCAAGGGGATAATCACAGCTGTCCACGGAGTTGAGCAGGCATGAGCTTATCACGGAGTATGAGGGTTACCCGTGATCTGTTACTCAAGTGCTCCAAGAACCACAGAGTCCCTCCAGTCAGGCTTTAATGGCAGCTTCCCCTGAGACACACATTTTGAAGCAGGCATGAAAGATGGGTGTCTGAGCAGAGAGTGAGTCAGAAGGCCCTGGGATAATACCAACAGGGGAGCCCTGCTCAGACTCAGCTCAAACTGATGGGTAATAGAATCAGCCAGAATAAGACACTGGTGCCTGTGACTCAGACAAATTGAGCACAACCAGGATTATTAAGCCAAGAGGAACAATGTAACTTGCAGGGTGGCCTCTTGAATGATAGAGCTCCCCAAAGGGGGAAAAATGAGATAGGCACAAGTTGAGTAGACAATAACCAAAAACCCAAGGAACCAGCCCTTGGGGGAGCAGACCACCACAGTGCTCTGGGCCAGAGGCTACCTAGGAGGAAGAAGGGAAGGCAGATTCACAACTGTACTGAGAACATTTAAAATTCGTAAGCACTTGCTGCACCTTTTTTTCTTTCTTTCTTTCTACCTTTTTTTTTTCTTCCTTTCTTTTTAACCAGAGCACTGCTCAATGACCTCAGAGGAATGAGAATCTTCTTGTATAACCATTATGCTGTTTCCTCAACCCCTGCAGCACCCTTTCTAATTCTGCCTCTTACAGTAAAGATAAGAAAGAAGTGTGGTCGCACCAAAGCAAAGGACTCTGGGGAAGGACAGAAAAGGAGTGGGTAGAGGGGATATTGGGTCCTGCTACAGGTGATGGGAAAGGACCCACACTGGGGGTAAGAGTGTTTTGCAGGCAGCTATTATGGGGAGAAGAGAAGCTGTCCACAGGTCAACAACTTTACTGAGAACTATCAACCCCTCCATCAATCAAATGATTTTTTTCTAAAAAAAAAAAAAATAGTGTAGATATAAATGAGTGTTCTGCTTTTAAGCCCACTCAGGAACAGAGGCATGCAGGCAAGACAGGGCAATAAAAGTGGTGGAGAGACAACAAAACTTATTCCTAGCAATGAAACTCTAGAAAAGAAAAAAATCAAGGTCAGGGCACTTCATAGATAGATGCAATTGAGGAAAGGGAAGACAGAAGGGCTTAGGGCAAAGGGGCGGTGGGACAAAGTGGGGCCCGGGGGTACTGGGGGCTGAACGGGGTGACGGGACAGGTACATACTCATCAGCTGGGCATCTGCTCCAGCCAGCAGCTGATAGAAGATGTGGAAGTTCCTCTCTCCTTCTAGCTGCTTCACAACTCGGGATTTCTCAAGCAGGTCTAGCAAAGAATTAGAAAATAACGTCTTTAGAAATTGAAGCTATAGCTCCATGGTAGAGTAATATATGCTTCACATGTATGAGGTCCTGGGTTTGACCCCCAGCACACTAACACCACCCTCAAAATAAAAGAAGAAAGTCATGAAGGTGTGAAGCTACTGAGGCTTCCCTCTAACACTGCCCTCAATCCTCGTGTTCCCTCCAGCTGGGAAGTCTCCCGGATAGTGTAATATCCCCTTTTCTGAGGTAGCAGATTAGCAGAAAGGGGTGAAGTGGGGCAGGCGAAGGGAGGAGAGGGGAGCAGGATGGGGAAAACGTACAGTTTGTGATGACACCACCGAGGGGGGAGCCTTTGAAGTCAAACTCAACATCCATGTATTTTCCCTTCAGAGACCAGAGAAAAAGAGAGTCTTGGTTTTCTCCTCTTTGAGGGAAGGGGCCTATGCCATATAGCTCCCCACAACCCTCTCAAGCCCCTGCACCCCAAACCTGGGCTGAGGAGATGCTCACTCACAAATCGAGAGGAGTTGTTGTTTCGAATGGTCTTAGCATTGCCAAAAGCTGCAGAGATGAGGGGGGGGGTCAGGGGCTGAGAGGATGGAGAGGAGGAAAGTCTTCCTGTCCTAGCAACAAATGAAGGTGTTTTTGTTGCTTTTTTTTTTTTTAAGAGAGAGAGCGAGAAATCACAGCACTGAAACTTCCTTCAGTGTAGTAGAAGCCACATGGCAAAGCAATGCACTGTCTCAAGTGAGCTATTTCACTGGCCCAAGTGCAGGATTGTCAGGTCCAGTGAGGATATGGTTTGGAGAACTGTTGGTGCCATCAGGAGGCTGAGGGATAAGGTGGGGTCCAGAGAAGGTAGACGTAGGTATTCTCACCTTCCAGCACTGGGTTGGACTGCAGCAGCTGCTCCTTCACAGAGTTTACCTGCTCTCCTTTCTCGCAGACAGCCGCCACATACGACATCACCAGCTTACTGGCCTCTGCACCAGAAAAGAAACCCTCACAGGAGTCCCCTTCACCTTCCTCAGTGCTCCGCACACCAGCATTTCACACCCACTGGGGGCAGACCAAGAGGGCCTTTCTGGGGGTGAGGGCATGACTCAACCTGGCCTGGAGAGAGGCCAGAGCTAGTTGTAGAGTTTCCCAGCCACCTGCCTCACCTGTCTTCCCAGCTCCACTCTCGCCAGTAATGAGGAGACACTGATCCCGGTCCAGGTCCCTCAGTGACTGATACGCCATATTCGCCAATGCATAGCTGGCAGAGAGGAAGCAGGTTGGAGTCAAAGCCAAGCCAGTCCAAAATGCCACTTTCACTCAATTCCCAGGCCCTAGACTCTTCCACCCTTCCAAGTTGACTGAGATTGAGGTCTTGGAAGGGCCTCCAGAGGGTCAGAGGAGGAAGGAGAAGCTGGAGGGCCACCCTCAGGGGAAAAGGTAGAGGAACTGATATGGTCCCATCATCAGCTTGCCTTCGATCCCTCCACTCACATGTGGGGCTTCTGCTCATAGAACGTGTAGTCCCGGTATGTGGCAATGAACTCTGGGCCATAGATAGGCAGCTGTTGGTAGGGATTCACTGAGATCAGCACATTCCCAATGTAGGTCTGGAGCAGGGAAGAAGGTGAAGGTGGTCAGTGAGAAGCTGGGGGCGCACATGTGAACTCTCACCTCACATGCATATCTGGGAGCAACACCCCCACACTCACGTAGATCTCCTTGTTTTGATAGCGCAGCTGGAGGTTCTGGAGCAGAGACTTTTCCTCCAGGGGTTCCAGGAGGACTAGGTCCTCCACTCCCACAGACCGTTCCAGAAGTGTCATGTTCAGAGGGGCTGCTGATCCTGAGAAGGAGCCTGGCAATTTACTGATTTCTGCGTTGTCCCTGTCTCAGCCACCTAGCCATCTACACCATTTCAAAAGGTCTTCTAAAGATTTCTCCTCCCCTTTCATTATGACAGTGAAATCCTTTTTTTTTTTTTTTTCTAAACAGGAGTCAGGTGAGGTGAAGCTTAGAGGACAAAGGTGGGAATTACTCCCTCAAAGACTACAATAGCCCCCTAGAAAAATCAAAGTGAAGTTTATTTCCCCCAACAGACTGTCAGGTAGCTGTCAGGACCCCTGGCTGGCCCATTTTCTAGCTCCAGTTTTCACACCCCTTCCTATAAGCTCTGGGCATGGACTTTGCCCCTGAGGGACACACCCAGCTTTTTAGGGCTGGTGGGAAAGGGCAAGGAGGGTTGAAGGGACAGGGAGCAGCATGGGGCTCAGCCCCACACAGTAGGGGCATGTCAGGTACAGCTGAGCAAGCCCAGCCCTCCTCAGTCTCCAGTGAGGCTGAGTGGGTGGAACAGAATTATTAGTACAATGGTCAAGGCCACTCCCTGCTAGAAAGAAAAGAACCACCGCCTACCCTCCTGTGCTGTTGAGCCTGAGTGGGGGCAGGGGGGAGCAGGAATGAAAGAAAGGGCAGGAAGGGGACACAGGCACCTCTCCTCTTTATCCCCATGCTCTGGGAAAACAGTCTTTGCCACTTCCTACAAGCACACAACTGAGAAAGAAGAGTTCTGAGAATCACCTCCTCTAGCAAGCAGAGGCCCAGGCAGGGCTCTAAGCACTTTACATATGCTAATTCCCAGATGCTTGCAATCACACCATGAAATAGGTACCATAATTATCTCAAACTACTCAGAGTTTTGTTGCTGTTATACTTTTTTTGTCCTTTAAATCAGAGCCCCGCTCAGCTCTGTCGAACCTGGGAGCTTTGAGCCTCAGTCACAGAAGCTTTTTTGCATAACCATTGTGTTATCTCCCCAGCTCTCAGATTTTTAAAGTTATTTGGCAGGGAAGGGTGAGAAACAGAAATGGAGAGAGTGGGGGGTGGGGGACAGTGGCAGGAAACATCTTTAGAGTTAGATTTGAGGGGGGTGGGGATGTAACTGGAGATGGAGAGAGGAGAAAGGAGGCAGCCCCATAGATTTAGAAAGAGGGGCAGTCACAGGTCAAGACAAGACTCACCCAACACTGAAAGTTCAGTATCCCTTGGAGAATGGCTGCTGAAATCACAGTTTGAAGCCCCAGTACACAAGGGTGAAGAGATGCCAGAGTTAATGGGAGCTGTCCATGGTGTCGGGGGAGGCTGCTCTCTTGCCAGTGTCCTCTCTTCTAACCTCCTACTGTGCTGCCTCCTCTAGCCGGGCTCCCTGTGCCAGTCAAGCAAGGAAGGCCAGAGATAGCTGCTCAGCACAAAGTCCGAGGCTGTTCCTGCTGAGGGTGTGGCTCCCTTAACCCTTCACAGCCTGGAGGGAGATGCTGGCACATCAGCAATCCTCCTCCAGGTAGGAAAGGCATCTACTGAGGCTTAGCGGGAGGGCTCAAGTAGAGTTCTTATTCCACTTCTACCAAAATCGGAGCAGGGAAGGAATTGATAGCCAAGTGAACGCTTTTTTCCAGAAACTTGGGAATTTTTTCGAAGAGGAAAATAGACGGGATTGTCTTTTTGGCAAGGGAAGCTTTGATATATATATATGTATTTATTTTTTCTTACCAGAGCACCACTGGTGGTGCAGGGGATTAAACCTGGGACTTTGGAGCCTCAGGCGTGAAAGCTGTTTGCATAACCATACCCCCACCCTGCCTCTCCTATTTTTTTGGAGTTAGAAGGTACTAATGGTATTACTTGGAGAACTGAGGAACAGAATCCCCCAAAGTCCACTTCGCTTTCCTACTCCATGAATCAGAAATCACCATATAGACTCAAGGTCTACAGTTAGTAGTAACACCTGACATTTGTAAAGGCATCCAGGTTTTTTAATTTATTTATTTATTTATTTTTAATTTCTTTATTGAGGGATTAATGTTTGACAGTTGACAGTAAATACAATAGTTTGTACATGCATAACATTTCTCAGTTTTCCATATAACAATACAACCCCCACTAGGTCCTCTATCATCTTTTTTACTTATTTATTTATTTATTTTTAATTTCTTTATTGAGGGATTAATGTTTTACAGTCAACAGTAAATGCAATAGTTTGTACATGCATAATATTTCTCAATGTTTTCATTAATTGTAATTAATTTAATTTTGTGATGAGAGACACTGAGAGAGGAGCATGAGAGAGCACCGGAGCAGTACTCAGCTTCAGCTGAGTTAGTGCCAGGACTGAACCTGCAGCCTCCGGGGCCTTAGGCATGCAAGTTGGTGCTCTAGCAGGCTGTGCTGTCTCCCTGGTCTTAAGACATCAGTTTCATTTAACTCTCACCAGTATCCTTTCACGGAATCACTGCAAGGTAGGTAGCACAAATGCTCACTCTACTGAAAAAGGAAAATTAGAGGTAAGCACCTAGGCTCAGAGACATTGGTTGTAGAATGTGCTCACAGACCCAGACAGTGTGTGGAAGACACGGAAACAGAAACAGTTTTCTAACCCTAAGCCAGTCCTAGGTTCCAACCCAAATCCTGACTATTTCTAATTTTAATCTTTCTTTGGTACTAGGTTTTTTTTTTTTTTTTATTCCCTTTTGTTGCCCTTCTTGTTTTATTGTTGTAGTTATTATTGTTGTTGTCATTGTTGGATAGGACAGAGAGAAATGGAGAGAGGAGGGGAAGACAGAGAGGAGGAGAGAAAGATAGACACCTGTAGACCTGCTTCACCGCCTGTGAAGCGACTCCCCAGCAGGTGGGGAGTCGGGGTTCGAACCGGGATCCTTATGCCTGTCCTTGTGCTTTGCGCCACCTGCGCTTAACCCGCTGCACTACAGCCCGACTCCCGTTTTTTTTTTTTTTTAAGTACTATTTTTTTAATTGGGAATTAATGCTTTACATTCAACACTAAGTACAATAGTTTGTACATGCATAACATTCCCCAGATTCCCATATAGCAACACAACCCCCACTAGGTCCTCTGAATCCTTCTTGGACCTGTATTCTCCCCTCCCACCCACCCCAGAGTCTTTTACTTTGGTGAGATACGCCAATTCCATTTTAGGTTCTACTTCTGTACTAGGTTTCTGAATAGGACTCTGAGACTGTTTACTAGACACAGTTCAACTGGAAGTAGCTACCTCAGATATATATTTCTTAAAGATTTTATTTATTTATGAGAAAGATAGGAGGAGAGAGAGAAAGAACCAGACATCACTTTGGTACATGTGCTGCCAGGGATCGAAGTTAAGACCTCATGCTTGAGAGTCCAGTGCTTTATCCATCGCACCACCTCCCGGACCACCCTCAGGTACATTTTTTTAAAAGAAAGTTTATTAAATCCTATTTTCCAGAGACCCCATGCCTCCCCCAATTCAGCCAGGAAAATTCCTTAGCAATAGAATTTCCCTCCCTGCCGCCCTCTTTCACAGGCATGCACAAAGAGCAAATCAGGTAGTTACAGACACTTAGTTGAAGACAGAGACCTCATCCTCTGACTCCCTGCCACAGCTTCTTGGTTCAAGGTCCAGGCTATTGCTCTCAGAGCAGCACTCTGCATAAACCAAGCCTATCAGCAGTTCCATGATCAACCTGTCCTTACATAATTTATTGATCTACTATATATATTTGAGGGGGGGAGGCATGGAAGAACTAGAACACGGAGTGAAAGTGACATCAGAATATAACCCCATGAATAGGTGGAGCAGTGTCTGTGTCAAAGGCAAAAGTAACTAACGAGCCATATTTTACAGTGGAGGAAACAAGCCTAGAGAAGCTACTGCCCAGGATCTCACCACAACAGACCTAACAGATGGATTCTCTCCGGGGCAGAAACCTGCCATCACCTACAACTGGGTTATTCCACATCTATCCAGGCACACACTTATTGGAAGTGTACCCTAAAAGTAGATGGCAGGGCTCAGTAGACTGCATGCCTTTTTGCCATGTGTGAAGCCAAAGATAAGAGTACCACAGCTCTTTCTCTGCAATAGAATGAATGAAAAAAGTCAGCCAAAGAACAGTGGGATGAAGAATGTGCAAGGCACTGGGGCAACAATAACATGAGGTGACACCTGCAAGCTTAGAAACAACGGTGTGAACATCCCAGTTAAGGTGGCCATCCATTCTGGTTTGTCTGGACATGACATTGTGAGTGCTAAAATTAGGAAAGTTCTGGAAAACTAGGGTGAGTGGGCAATCCCCAAATCAACAAGGTACAAAATACATATCCAGGGGGCTGGGCAGTTGCACACCCCTGTTAAGCACGTATAATACTAAGTGCAAGTCACTATATGGGAAACTTCACAAGTGAGAATGTGGTATCTCTCCTCTGTGTCTCCTTCTCACTCCATCTGAGGGGTGAGGTGGTGGGGGAGGAGCGTCTGCCAGGAGCAGTAAAATCATGCAGGTGAGAGCTCCAGCGATAACTGGCAGGAAAAAAAAAAGACATAGAATAAAACCAGACATTTTTCAGATATAGTAGGTAAGATGTTTGATAGTTAAGGGAGTACTTTACTTCCACAAATTGTGTGGTGTCACCCAGCAATAACACTGACCAAGTAACTTACTAAACAAGACAACAAGCAAAGTACTTTACATCAATATACTTTCGAGGCCAGGCCGTAGTGCACCGGGTTAAACACACATAGTACATCAATATACTTTGCTATTCCAAGTGAAGTGCGTTGTGAATAAAGCCACTATAAACATGGGGGTACATACATCCCTTCAGATCAGTGTTATTAAATCTTTTGAGTATATGCCTAGCAATAGAATTGCTGGGTCATATGGCATTTCCATTTGCATTTGTCTAAAGATTCTCTATACTGTGCTGATGGTTGTGCCAGTTTACATTCCCACCAGCAATGCAGTGGAGTTCCTCTCTCTACACACCCTCTCCAGCATTTATTTGTCCTTGTTTTATTAATGGAGCCCATTTTCACAGCTGTGACGTGGGATTTCTATGTGGTTTTAATCTGTATTTCTCTGATGAGCGAATTAGAACATTTCTGCATGTCTGTGAGTCATATCTTTTCTTTAGAGATCTAGTCCTATTTTTTGCCCACTTTATTGAATTGCACTCTTTCTTTTTGAGCTGTATTCGTTCTTTGTAGATGTCTGATATAAACTGCTTGTCTGAAAAGTAGTGTGCAAATATCTTCTCCCATTTACTAGGTTTCCTGTTTAGCCTTATGGGATTTTCTTTTGATATATAAAAGCCTTTTAACTGATATAGTCTCATTTATTCATTTTTTTCTCTTGCCCATGGGGTGGAGTCTCCAAATATGTCTTTAACGTTGAGGTCCTGTAGCATTTCACCAATATATACATCTATGCATTTTATAGTTTCTGGTCTAATATCTCTATCTTTGATGCATTTTTGGGTTAATTTTGGTGCACTGTGTTAGATGGTTGCCTAGTTTCATTTTTCTGCATATGGTTGTCCTATTCACCCAACACCATTTGTTAAAGAAACTTTTCCATACTGGGCAGTTTTGGCTCCTGTATCATAAAAAATGTGCCTGTATATGTGTGGGTTTAGTTCTGGGCCCTCTATCCTATTCCAGTAGTCCATATGTCCCTTTTTTGTTCCAATAACACACTGTTTTAACTATTGCTTTGTAATATAAGCTGAAGTCAGGAATTGTGACACCCCCATTTTCTTCTTTTTCCTTTTTATTCACAACAGCAAAAACCTGGAAACAACCTAAATGCCTTTTGACAGATGACTGGATAAAAAAGTTATGGGATATATACTCAAGTGTATTATGCAGCAATAAAAAAACATAGTGTTCTTTGGGATAAAGTGGATGGAACTGGAGATGATGCTCAGTGAAGCAAGTAAGGTGAAGAACAACTATAGAATGGTTTCACTCATATACACAGTATAGACAAATGAATATATAAGTGAGGGATAAAACCAAAATAACCTATTTTCACAACTGTGGGAGAACTCTAGTGGTTATCTGTGGGGGTGGGGGTGGGGGTGGGGACACAGACCAATGGTGATGGGAGTGGTGAAAACAAAAATAAACATTAAAAAATAAGTAAATTAGATTTAAAAAAAAAAAGTGAGGTCCACAGACCAGTAGCATCTGAATCACTTGGAAATTTGTTTTTTTAGAAATGTAGACTCTTGGGCCCCAACCCAGATTTACTGAATCAGAAGTCTGCACTTTAACAAGCACCCTTGGTGATTCCTATGAATGTTGAAGTTTGAAAATAATTGCTTTACATACTTTACCTTTTCTCATCCCCATTAAAACTTATGATGTAGTGACCTTGGGAGAACTACTGCAGTTTCCAATGGAGGGAATGGGGATACAGAACTCTGGTGGTGGGAACAGTGCAGCATGATAACCATCATCTCTTAATTTTGTAAGTCAATATTAAATCACTAATAAAAATAAACTTAAAAACTTGTGACATAGCACATACAGCAGCTATGCTTTTTTAATTCAGCCACTGATGACCATCAATGCTCCATACCTAGTATGTTATTGGAAAAGTAACAACAAAAGACGTCTCTAGAGTGCCTTAATCTTATGTAAATCAGGAATCTGGCGGTAGCACAGTGGGTTAAGCGCACATGGCGCAGCAAAGCGCAAGGACCCGCTTAAAGACCCCGGTTCCAGCCCTGGCTCCCCACCTACAGGAGAGTCCCTTCACAGGCGGTGGAGCAGGTTTGCAGGCGTCTATCTTTCTCTCCCCCTCTCTGTCTTCCCTTCCTCTCTTCATTTCTCTCTGTCCTATCCAACAACAACAGAAATAATAACTATAACAACAATGAAAACAGGAGCAACAAAAGGGAAAATAAGTAAATAAATATCAAAAATATAAATAAAAAATCTTATGTGGATCAAATTTACATATGGTCTATATTCTGTTTCTCCTATTTTACCATCTTTGAAAAACGAACAATGGATTTCCACGAAGTCTAAAACGCTGAGAAAAGAGGTACAGAGTTAGCACAGGTGCTGTGATTCTAGAACAAAGAAAACAGTTAAAACGTAAGAAATGAAAAATACCAGACTCCTAACTATAGAAGCTGGGTGGGCCTAGATCAAACTGGGGGTTTTGGAGAGTCAGGCAGTAGCGCAGTGGTCTAAGCGCAGGTGGTACAAAATGCAAGGACCCGCGTAAGGATCCTTGTTGGAGCCCCAGCTCTCCACCTGCATGGGAGTCGCTTCACAAGCGGTGAAGCAGGTCTGCAGGTGTGTCTATCTTTCTCTCCCCACCCCTCTCTCCATTTCTCTGTCCTATGGAACGATGATATCAATAACAACAATAATAACTACAATAATTAAAAAAACAAGGGCAACAAAAAGGGAATAATTATAAAAAAAACTGGGGTTTTTATTCCATGGACCCCAATGCTCACCCCAACCCGCTGCTGCCTCTCCCACAGTACACAGAGCTCCTGATGGACATCTCAAAGCTGGATTCACAGGTCTTCCTCTTACCTCAATGGGTAAACAAGAGCTTAAGCCATTTTAAAAAAGTACCACCAGCATAGTTTCTCTAGACCAGGAACCTATCTATACATTGTCTTCCTAAGATATCAGTGTTAGAACCTATTATTCCTGTAAGAATACCCCATAGCTTCCTGGGAAACCATCCAATCCAGGAATACAAGTAGACCATGCCAGACCCGGGATGGGAAACAGTGATTAAGGAAATAGATAGTATGCATTGAGTGAAACCATATCATGTTAGAAAGATGAAACCAAAAAGCTAATTGCTGACTACCTGGCAATAAGAGATTCAAATTAGAAAAGTACATGTTCATTAAGAGAAACCACCATAGTCTATAAAACTTTATTAAAATGGGAAATACTTACAAAGTGCTACAATAAAAATGAGAAAATATATAAAACATTGTTTTTTTTCATACAGGAAAGAGTGAAAATGAGACCCATGGCAGAGCCATCCCTGATTATTTTGTTCCTTTCAAAACCATCCATGAACATTCATTATAAATATATATAACAGGTCTTTTAAAATAACACTGAGGCATTACTTTCAGGCTAAAAGTGATCTAGTATTCCTTATTCTCATTAGTCATCAATCCTAAAAACAGGAAATTAAGGCAAACTTTGATATACTATTTATTCACATTATAAGCTATTATGTTAATATGAGAATTTTGCCTGCCTCTGTAATTGGAAAGTTCAGAGGTCACTTCGCCATTTAAAAGCTATTGTCATGCATGTTAGGAGACAGATGACCCATGAGTGAGGGTGAAGGGACCCCAAAGTCCCACATTTTGGGAGGCAGTATAACCATTCCCATCGCCACTAAAGTGTGGTGTGAAGTCTACTTTGTCAAATTTCATCAGGTTCTGGCTCCTATCACATAAGGCACCAAATATTCTTTGTTAATGTTTGTTGTTAACCAGAAGCCTCAGGCATGAGTCTTTTGCATAACCATATAACTGTCTCCCCAGCCCAAAAAATCCCCCCCTTTTTTTTTATGTTATTTGATAGAACAGTGAAAAATTGAGAGGGAAAGGGATAGAGAAAGACACCTTTAGCACTGCCTTACTGCTTGTAAAGCCTACCCCCTGCATGTTGGGACTGGGGGGTTTGAACCCAGATCTTGTGCATGATAACACATACTCTTAACCAGGTGCACTACTGCCTGCCCCATCCCCAAAATACTTTTTAAAAATTTTATCAGAGCACTGATCAGCTCTATTTTATGGTGGTGCTGAGCCTCAGGCATGAGAGTCTCTGCATAACCATTATGCTATCTACTACCCCACGCCCTTTTTAAGGGACTAACCAGTTAGACACCAATTCAACAGTAACTTAACCCCTAAGTTAAGTCACCAAGAGACATCGTAATTGCATAGGCTTCCCTAAAGAGTAATTTCTGTTGCATTAAGACAGAAACAAAGGTTTTATTTAGCTGCATTTGCCTTGTGTAATGGCTATTTTATGTATTTATTACTTGGTTTCTGTGGCTATATACATGAAGGCATAATAAATCTGTCAAACTGTCCTCTCCTTGGTTCAGATAAAATTTTTGGCATTTCAATATAGGTTATTATCTCATATGTCAGACCTGAGTCTAAAGGAATATTAGAAGGACATTTAATTTCCTTTCCTCCTACTTCAACTTTCACTACTCAATTCAGAGAGAAGTTATGAGTACACAGATAGGAACCACTGTTACGCAGGCATCCATCTGAGCCCATCTTTTTTTTTTTTCTGGAACAACAAAAACATGGAAGGAGAATGCATAAGCCATTCCTAAGTCTTGTATCACTATCAGGGCTAAGAGGTACTAGCTGGCCTATCTGAAATCTTTCATTCATCAAGTGTATTATAGAGGCCAAGCGATGGCTGATCCAATAAAGTGCACATCACCATGCTCGAGAGCGCAGGTTCAAACTGAAAATGGGGAAAGCTTCAAAAGCAGTGGAACAGTGTGACATGTCTCTTCTCTGGGTCTCTCTTCCTCTCCTCCCTCCGTCTCTGGTCTCTCACCCACTATCAAAAATTTGCCACGAGGAATGGTGGAGTTGTACAGGTACCATGTCCCAGCAATGATCCTGGTTGGGGAAAAAAATATCATATATGCCATGTGAGGACTCTAGATTGGAGAGAAAAGCCAGTGAAGAGGGCTAGGCACTAAAATGAGGTATATTAGCATAAAATGGGGCACTGGAAGTAAAGAAGACAATTGTCAGCAAATTTCCCTTTGTAGCAGACACAAAAATCTATGAGTTTGTGGGGAGAAAGAAACCAACTTTGGTGGAATGAAATGGCTTATATCAAAGTTCCTAAATTTTCCTTATTTTTGGTCTTCTGAAAGCAATCTGAGAAGGAAACCAAGAGAAATGTTTTAGCCTAGTTGACTCGTATTTCCCCATTAATGGGAGTCATGCTCTACACAACCTGGTCAGATTGATCAGAGGTGATAGATTTCCAATGCTGATGAGGCTCTGAGCCCTATGGCCAATTTGTAGTTTGAGATTTGCTAAGCAAGACGCTGACGTGGCAGCAGACAGGGCTCTAATGTCCAGTCACTCCATAGTTATCTCTTCCATCCTTTTTGATGAGCTCAGTCTGAGAGGAAACTATGCTGAAATTTTAAGAGCTATACCTGCCAGAGAAAATTAAATGGGGGCTTCAAGTAGTGACTGAGCAAGAAGGCTAAGTGGCCAAAAGAGAGATAAGAGCAACTCCTAAAGATGGCTTAGAATCAAGCAATCCCCAATACACAGAGCTCCGATCTGGGCAGGAGCACAAGCAGGGCAAGGGCAAGGACACTCAGCACAGCAAAGGCACCGTCCTTCCCTCAGAGAAGCTCTCCTGCTATGGATACACTGTCATCTTCACTGCTTAGTTCTCCAACTGCCAGGCAAGGAGTAATAAACTGAGTCTGATTTATTTGCCCCAAATTCAAACACAGTGTGTGTGTGGGGGGGAAATGCTCTCATAGAAACTATATACTACAGGAGTTTACTAAACAGAAAAAGACAAGATTCTTCCCCTGCTTCATAATACTTTCTCTGTGAAATAGACATGATTCAGAAAAAGTTACACTCAGGCAAGCTACCACCCCACTAAGTAACTACTTTGGGAAAGGCACCCACATCTCCTGGGAATCCTAAGACCAATTGTACAGCTGAATTATTTTCTCACGTCAACTTATACTCAACTATGCTAGTCTCAAGTTCTACAAGTGAGGCAAAAAATAGTATATTCCAGAGGTTCTAACAATTCTTTGTAGGGATAAAATTTTACCAGGTCCATAATTCCCAAAGGCATAAAGGTTTCCCAGTAGAAAGCTCCTAAAACTTTTGTCCTATAACATCTGCCCAAATACTATTTATGTTTTCATTTTATACTTATATTTATTGACTGCCAACTGAGGTAGCTGACCTTTCATACAACTGAAAGTTGTGGAAAACACTGGTGGAAATCATCAACTGGCTATCTGGAGGTGAATTGCCACCTTGGAAGTCGAAGAGGGAGCGCAGGGCCTTTCACAATTACCTGCTAACCAACTGATTTGAAGGAGACATTATGGCTTCTGGGAAAAGCATGTCTTCTTCATGACCATGATAAGTTAGTAAGTCTGATGCTATGCTCTTGCCATCAGCGTCTGTCTTCCTGGCCAAGGTAATTATAGCATTTTCCGAGGTATAAGGGTAAAGATCACACAAAGAAAACATAGCAAGGGAGAGACTTGAAATTTGCTTCCTCAGAAATGGTGCTGCTGGTTTAGAATGTTTTTTTTTCCCCTTTTGTTGCCCTTGTTTTTTTATTGTTGTTGTAGATATTATTGTTGTTATTGATATTGTTGTTAGATAGGACAGAGAGAAAGGGAAGACAGAGAGGGGGAGAGAAAGATAGACATCTGCAGACCTGCTTCACTGCCTGAAGTGACTCCTCTGCAGGTGGGGAACTGGGGGCTTGAACTGGGATCCTTAAGCGGGTCCCTGTGTTTTGCACCACATACGCTTAACCCGTTGCGCTACTGCCCGACTCCCGGTTTAGAATGTGCTATACCAGTGGCAAGAATCTGAAACTAATGCCACTGTGATGAAAGGCAGCGTGAATCTCAGCTCAGAAATGGAACTACAAATAATTACAAGCTCAGAGAAAAATGTGTCCAACCTTGATGGCTAAGTGAGCACCTGCAGCATGAAGGTTACCCAAAGGTCAATGTCCTGCCAATACAAATTATGGCACCTACATAACTACGGTTTATGTTTTTTTTCAAAGATTAAAAAAAATTTATTTATTTATTCCCTTTTGTTGCCCTTGTTTTATTGTTGTAGTTGTTGTTGTTACTGATGTTGTTGTTGTTGGATAGGACAAAGAGAAATGGAGAGAGGAAGGGAAGACAGAGAGGGGGAGAGAAAGATAGACACCTGCAGACCTGCTTCACCACCTGTAAAGTGACTCCCCTGCAGGTGGGGAGCTGGGGATCAAACCAGGAACCTTAGGCTGGTCCTTGCGCTTTGCGCCACGTGCGCTTAACCCGCTGTGCTACCGCCCGACTCCCCTACAGTTTGTTTTGTACCAAGAAACTGAAAAAAAAAATTCAGGGCTTACAAAATAGCCAGATTTTGTGGGAGAGGGATCTAAAGAAATGATGAAAAAGGAAGGGGGCCAGGCGGTGATGCACCTGGCTAAATACACATAATACAGTGCACCAGGATACAGGTTCAAGCCCCTGGTCCCCACCTGCAGGACTGTAGGTGTCTCTCTCTCTCTCTCCCTCACTATGTCCTCTTCCCCTCTCAATTTCTCTCTGTCTCTATCCAATAATAAATAAATAAATATTTTTAGAAAATGAAAAAGGAAGAAAGGAGAAGAGGAAAGAAGGGAGGTAGGGAAGGAGGAAAAAAGATAGATATATTGGGTAAAGAAAGGGAAGGGAAATTGTTACACAGCAATTCATTTATGACCCATTGACAGGAAAAAATGGATAAGCAGTAAAAATAACTTACATTCCCTAAACTAAGTCACTTCCCCCTAACTAGCAGAAATAATACTGTAAAGCAAGAGTAAGAGAACATAAAAAAATGAAACAAATACTTCACAGGTAAGGAAAAAAAATGTTCCTGAAAGAGCAAAGAGGAGTGAGAAGGGAAGAATACAAATGCAACTTTAAGATGGAAATGAAAACTAAATGTGATAAAAATCCCAGCAGACTTCCTCTACAGAAGACCTTACAACAATGTTCCTAAAAGCAAACCAGACTTAGATTCTATCATTTGTTGCGAGAACTAATTCAAAGCCAACACAGGCCCTTCATGGGTAATCAATAAATACGTAGGGACCTGTGGAATTTGCCACCATGGAGCACTTGCTGATTCTAAAACATGAGGTTTGTTATATTAAATATAAATATGTGTGCCAATTTTCAAAAAGACAAAAAAAATCTGTTTTCCTCATTTTACCTGTAAAACAGTTAAAACAAAGTTTACCCAAAAGTCACTGAAATAAAAACAGAAATGAAAAAGGCTCATATTTGTGTATTCCTTTCTGGAAGATGAATTGCTTTTTTTACTCACTTGTGAGTACCAGTCACAGAGGCGGAAATGCCATGGCTAAATCAACTCTTTTTAAAGAGAAGCTAGAATGTCATGCTAGTTGTAATCATTAGTTTCTTTGGAAACAGAAAGGTGGGCAGAAATCTTAACAGGAAACATTCATTACTCTATCCTCTCTCCTTCCTCAGGGATCCCACAGAGACCACCACGGTAATTTCTCCCCCTAATTTCAGTGGAAGAAGTTCTGTACTATCTCACCCTGTTTCAAAAAGTTAAGGATCAATTGCACAACATGTGCAGCATGGAGTCACTCAGGCACCAAGTCAGTCCACATTCAAACTGATCAAGACCTAAGTCAGGAAGTTGTTCTCTGTTACAGTAGGCAACCAAGGATCTGAGTCCTCCTCTTCAGAAGATGTTTCTTCATTGAGCTCAATCTGGGTAAAAATACTCCCTATCCCATACTCTTGTTCATGGACAGAAACCTCATTTGGTGTTAGGTGGAAAGAGCCTTCCACAAAGTCAGCAAATCTGGAAAAGAGAAGACAATACTCATTAGGTACCTAACTTTATTCTCTCCGATTCCTCCAAAATTAGAGTAAAATGAAATTCCTGATATGTTCATAATCTAGTCAACACCCCTGTCCTTACTCTGGCAAATAAGCAGACTAAATAAAGTAAATAGTAAGGGAAAAACGAAAGCTGGGATAACTCCAGCCTGCTTAATAAGCATTGGCCTATTCTTTTTAGTTAAGGAAGGAAGTGCTAAGGTTCCTTTAGTTATTCATATCCTGATAAGAGAAGATCAAAGGATATTATACATTTACTGTTTATGGCCCTATAAAATTTATACCATCAGGATTCCAAACTGATGCTTCATATATTTGCACAATTGTTCCCAAGTGAAAAGGAAGCTCTCCCCTTATGTCCCCCCACCAATAAACAGTCAAAGAACAATGCAAAACTATCAGAAGGGAATTTAATATGGGATCACAGTTTTCCCATTTCAACATTACACTCTAAACTAAACTAAATGTATTTCCCTGAATAAGCAGAAAACAGGTTACTTTTTATTTATTTTTTAATTTTTAATTTAATTTTATATTTATTTATTTATTCCCTTTTGTTGCCCTTGTTGTTTTATTGTTGTAGTTATTGATGTCATCATTGTTGGATAGGACAGAGAGAAATGGAGAGAGGAGGGGAAGACAGAGAGGGGGAGAGAAAGATAGACACCTGCAGACCTGCTTCACTGCCTGTGAAGCGACTCCCCTGCAGGTGGGGAGCCAGGGCTCGAACTGGGATCCTTATGCCGGTCCTTGTGCTTTGTGCCACCTGCACTTAACCCACTCAGCTACAGCCCGACTCCCAACAGGTTACTTTTTAATCATGTGATCATCTATATAACTTTGCCTTGACTACTCCTAAGTGAACAAGAAAACAAAGACATGTATACAAAATGATTATCTGGAACTAGGATCACTGCTAAAATTCAAGGTCAAAATAAATCCATGGTTGATGTTTGATATATCTGGCTAAAAATTTACCTCTTTGGAGACTGGATTCGAGAAATAGTCTTCCAAGCAGAGCAGTCTGGACTATTACAATATTCTCGAAGCTCCTCTAAAGCCTTTTGGGTCTCTCTCTCTCCTTGTATCCGATATTCTTCTTCTGTCAGGAGACGAGGGGGAACAATCTTTTCTGTTGCCTTACACATCTTTCTGTACGCAACAAAATAATATCATGAATCATTAATCAGCAGTCTATATCCAGTCTTACCTCTAGCTTCCTTCAGTAGGTCAAGCATTAAGAGTCATTGTTTTCAATTTGCTTCCAGACATCTTTAGCAATAACATATTCGACACACTAAACTATGAGTGACAAGTAAGTGACAAGTATTATTCATCAGTGTGAATAAGTTCACTTATTTTTCAGTAAATGATATTTACTTTCCAGTAAGTGGGAAAGAGGGTATAAAACTGTGGTCCATTAATGTGCTTCCCTAAACTGAAAGGATGTCTTGGCTAGCTGTACTAGAACAACCACTGAGAACCTCAGAACCTGTGGTTATAATACCTATGCAAGGAGATAAAATGGTATGAAATTTTTACCAGAGCACTGCTCAACTATGACTTATGGTGGTACTAGGGATTGAACCTGGGACCTTTGATGGCTCAGGCATGAAAGTTACTTTGCATAACTATTATGCTGTCTCCTCAAGCACTCTACAAATTAATTTTTATTTATCTATTTTATTCCCTTTGTTGCCCTTGTTGTTTTATTGTTGTAGTTGCTATTGTTGTTGTCATTGTTGGATAGGACAGAGAAATAGAGAGAAGAGGGAAAGACAGAGAGGGGGAGAGAAAGACAGACACCCGCAGACCTGTGAACCGACTCCCCTGCAGGTGGGGAGCCAGGGGCTCAAACCGGGATTCTTATGCCGGTTGTTGGCGCTTTGCGCCATGTGCACTTATCCCACTGCACTACCACCCGACTCCCTACAAATTACATTTTAAGACTAGGACACCCAGAGCAATCTGAGAGTCAATGTTAACAAATCTGAAAGTGAGGTGTGCGGTGTATAAGTAGTATGCTTTGCACCACCTAGTGGTAACAGGAAAACTTGATGCTTTACCACATGCTTCTATTTCATATAAAATGACTAAAATAAAATAAAAATGCCTACAGAAATTCTAGGAGGAAAAGACTTGGGCGAAACAAAAACAAAAACAGAGGAGCAGTACAATAAATTGTTGTTAACACAGGTTTCCAGCCCCTACACCTTTAATTCCTGCTACAACTGCATCTCACATTGTGCATTTAATTACAAAGTTATTTCACCTATCAGTCAGTCACCTGTAGGTGATGCACAGCCAGTGAATAGGGTACTCCAGATTCTTACTACACAGTGCAATGGTGATTACGATAAGGGCAATGTGTGGTATCTGGATACCAGAATACATAAAACAAAGGCCCAGCAGCTGCAAGGTCCATGTCAACAGGTTGATGCTTCGTTCATCCTCCAGAGGCCCATATTTATAACAGACTGCAAAGCTCATGAATCCAACTGCAAGGATATAGCCTGCAAGAAAGTTAATAGGAGACACTACTTTTCATCCACAGCTGGTAAAAATAATTCATGGAGGGTGGCGACAGTGAGAGGGTGGAGCGGGATGAGAGGGGATAGGTACAGCAGTAGATTCACTATACAGCACTGACAGAAAAAGGAAATGGACCAGATCTTTCCTCCATCTTCTCCTCCTCCCACCCCTTTCTTCACTGGGCCAACCAGGCAGACTAAGTGCTAGAGTCTGTAGCAGCACAGCTTGTGACAATGCACTGGGGGCCAGATTCAAACCTGGGTCAGGCACATGACAAAGCAGCACACTATCCAAGTGAGCTATTTCAACAGGCCTACATTTCGTCATAGTTGTCTCTTTATGTTCCAAGTCATCCATCATTAGTTACAAATTTATATGAACCAAATAGAAGATGAAATCTACATGTTGAATAACTCTAGAACAGTTTTTTAAATAATCAATATATAAGGGGCTGGGTGGTTTCGCACATGGTTAAGTACATATGTTACAATGCATAATGTCCCAGGTTCAAGCCTCTAGTTCCCACCTGCAGGGGTGTCTGTCTCTGTCTCTCCCTCATTCTCTCTCTTTTTAATAAATCACGGTTTACTTTTTTTTTTTTTTTGCACTATATTTATTGGATAGAGACTGTCAGAAATCGAGAGGGAAGGGGGCGATAGGGAGACAGACAGACACCTGCAACACTGCTTCACCACTTGCAAAGCTTTCCCCCTGTAGGTGGGGACTGGGGGCTCGAACCCGGGTCCTTTCGCATTGTAACATGTGCACTCAACCTGGTGTGCCATCACCTGGGCCCGCAGGTGTCTATCTTCCTCCCTCTCAATTTCTGGCTGTCTTTATCCAATAAATAAAGATAATAAAAAATTTTAATTAAATGTATGTACCCAAATCCAGATTCATCATCCCCCCCAAGAGTAGATTAAAGGTAAATTATGCAATTTTCCCATGATAACCAAAAGATTCTTGTTTTATAGACAAAATTCACTAGAATCCTTACTTCATATAGTTTTAAAGTGTACCACCTGCAGGGGTTATACTTCATGTGTAGTGAAGCAGGTCTGCAAATGTCTTTCTCTATCCCTCTTTATCTATCTCCCCAACCCTCTCAATTTCTCTGTCAAGTGAAAAATAGAAAGAAAGAAAAAAAAAAGGTAAATGGTGTCAGGTGTGGCATACCAGGTTGAGCAAAATGTTACAATGCACAAGGACCCAAGATGGAGCCCCTGGTCCCCACCTGCAGGGGGAAAACTTTGCAAGTGGTAAAACAGGGCTGCAGGTGTCTCTCTTTCTGTCTCCCTATCTCCCCTACCATCTCAGTTTCTGACTATCTCTATCCAATGAATAAAGATAATTTTTAAATAAATAAATTTTAAAAAGAAAAATAAAAGGTAAAAATGACCACTGGTGGCAGCAGATTTATTGTGCAGGCACCAAGCCCCAGCCACAACCCTGGTGGCAAAAAAGAAAACAAGGACAGATAGATAGATAGATAGATAGATAGACAGACAGACAGACAGACAGATAGGGCCAGGTAGTGGCGCACCTGGTTAAGCATGCACATTATGGTGCACAAAGACCAGGGTTCAAGCCCCTGGGCCACCTGCAAGAGTGAAAGCTTCATGAGGGGTGTCTCTCTCTTTCCCTCTCTATCTCTCCCACCCCTCTCAATTTCTGTCTTTATACAATAATACATAAAATATATTTTAATATTTTTATTATATTTATTTACTTATTGGATACAGTCAGAAATCGAGAAGAAGGGGGAGGCAGAGAGGGAAAGACAGAAAGACACCTGCAACCCTGCTTTACCACTCAGAAAGCTTTCCTCCTGCAGGTGGGGACCAGGGGCTCGAACCTGGGTCCTTGCTCATTGCAACATATTGGCTCAACCAGGTGTGCCACCACCCGGCCCCCTTAAAATATTTTTAAATAGATAAATAGATTGGATTGATTGATTGTTCCACTGTGTAATGAGGTGCACTTATAAAAAATAACAAACTGGGGGCCAGGCAGTAGTGCACGAGGTTAAGCACACATAATATGAAGTGCAAGGACCAGCGCAATGATCCCAGTGCCAGCCCCCAGCTCCCTACCTGCAGGGGGGTCAATTCACAAGCAATGAAGCAGGTCTTTAGGTGTCTTTCTCTCCTCCTCTCTGTCTTCCCCTCCTCTCTCAATTTCTCTCTGTCCTATCTGACTACAACAATAGGGAAAAGATGGCTGCCAGGAGCAGTGAATTTGTAGTGCAGGCACTAAGCCCCAGCGATAATCCTGGAGGCAAAAAAAATAACAAACTACTGTGCACAAGAACCCAGGTTCAGGTTCAAGGCCCCAGGGTCCATCGTAGGAGAAAGCTTCATGAGTGGTGATGCAGTGTTGTAGATCTCTCTGTCTCTGTCTCTTGTTCCATCTCAAATTCTCTCCCAACAAATTAAAAAATAATATTAAAAACAAAATCTTCCCAGTGAATCACTTAGGAGAAAGTGGCATCTGTAGAGGAATTAGAACTAAGTGAAAAACTGTGATTCTTAGAAATTAATGAGTGGTCCAGGACGTGGTGCAATGGATAAAGCACTGGACTCTCAAGCATGAGATCCTGAGTTCGATTCCCAGAAAACAGCACATGTACCAGAGTGATATCTGGTTCTTTCTCTCTCTCTTCCTATCTTTCTCATTAGAAAATAAATAAAAATTAGAAAAATAAATAAATAAATGGCATAGACTTAAACTACTAGCAAGCAACATCTTTTCATAGCTCAAATGAACCCCAACAATCCATAAACACAGAAAAAGGAAAGTAAAACTGGTAACACTTACTTAAAAGATACTGCCAGTAACATTTCCATATCTCTTGTAGATTTTTAAAAACTAGTTGGACCAGGTAGAGTGAAAAAGACCAGCCTCCCACCAGAATGATGTAAACAGGACTTTTCTAAAGTAGAAAGTAAAAGCAAAAAGTTACCACAGGTTTTTCATACATAAAAGAAGCAATATTCAGCCAGCTAAAATTGCACCAAAAATACAACTCTTAAAAAGGTATTCTTTGTATTTTCAATGGTACAGAGAACACTGGGGAAATGAGATACGAAATAGCTTAAAAGCCTAGCTATGTAATCAGCCCAACAGGAAGGAAACTGTAATCCCCCACAGAGCACAGAATTTTAAATAAAGAGGGATAGATTGTATGTAACCACAATTCAAGGTTCAAAGTGGAAAGTACCTTTCTGAATCAAGGAAAGAGTAAGAAATTACTTATCAGTCATCAATGCAAATACTGAGTGCAGTAAGTTTACCCAAGAAAACTATCCTTCAGCTATGCAAACTGCCATATGGTTTCTGTTACTTACCCTGGGCATAAATTTAGACAGTAGGAAAATGATGATTAATAAAGATGCCACAATTCCCACACTCATTCCAGTGGAATAGTAGAAAATATTATTTCTGCAGAGAGATTATTTCATGAGTAAGTATTCTTCATATATGGCATTATTCAAAATAGAACTACACCAGCCATGATAGGAAAAAAGATCAGTACATGCATTCACCCAAAAATTGAGGTGAGAAAACCAGAGACAGGTGGGGAGATAGCATAATGATTATGCAAACCATCTCTCATGTCTGAGGCTCCCAGGTCCCAGGTTCAGTCCCCCAACCACCATCAGCCAAAGCTGAGCAGTGCTCTGGCAAAAAAAAACCAAAAAAAAGTTGGAGAGACTAGTACAATGTAGTTGCTGTCAGATTATGAGACAGTATCACTGAGGTTCTCCATTGATACTGTTCCCCAATACAGTAATCCCCCTTACGTTCCAGTTGCTACTACTACAGTCCACCTTGGCCTGAACATATTACATATACTATTTTGAGAGACCACAATCATAGAATATTCTGTATGGACATTATAGTTGTTCTATTTCACTGTTGTTAAGCTCTCTCTGTACCTAATTTTATAAATTAAACTTTACTATAAGTATGAATGTATACAATATAACATAGTAGGGGCCAGGCGGAGGTGCATCTGGTTAAGTGTACACATCACAGTGCACAAGGACCCAGGTTCAAGCCCCTGGTCCCCACCTACAGGGGGAAAACTTCATGAGTGGTGAAGCAGGGCTGCTGGTATGTCTCTCTGTCACTCTCCCTCTCTATCTCTTCCTCCTCTCTCAATTTCTGTCTCTATCCAATTAAAAAAAAAAAATATATATATATATGTAACATATATAGCTTATAGTTTGGTATTAGCTATCCATGGTTTCAGGGATGCACTAGGGGTTTTGAACTAGATCTCTCATATATAAAGAGGAACTACTGTAATAAACTTCTGTTTTGTCTCCTACTTTTATCCTAGCATCTCCCAAGCCAATTTTTTTTAGATTTTTTTAAATATTTATTTATTCCCTTTTGTTGCCCTTGTTGTAGCTATTATTGTTGTTATTGATGTCATTGTTGTTGATGTCGTTGTTGTTGGATATGACAGAGAGAAATGGAGAGAGTTGGGGAAGACAGAGAGGGGGAGAGAAAGACAGACACCTGCAGACCTGCTTCACCACCTGTGAAGTGACTCCCCTGCACGTGGGGAGCCAAGGGCTCGAACCGAGCTCCTTATGCTGGTCCTTGTGCTTTGCACCACGTGTGCTTAACCCACTGTGCTACTGCCCGACTCCTCCAAACCAATTTTTAATTAAAAAACAAACTTTCCTTAGGAACTGAATAGCTTCTCTGGGGGAGAAAGGGGCAAAAATACTTTGTTATTGTTGTTTTAAATTTTTTATTATTATTTATTTTCCCTTTTGTTGCCCTTGTTTTTTATTGTTGTTGTAGTTATTATTGTTGCTGATGTCATCATTGTTGGATAGGACAGAGAGAAATGGAGAGAGGAGGGGAAGACAGAGAGGGAGAGAAAGACACCTGCAGACCTGCTTCACCACCTGTGAAGCAACTGCCCTGCAGGTGGGGAGCTGGGGGCTCGAACTGGGATCCTTAAATTAGTCCTTGCGCTTTGTGCCAGTTGTTTTTTAACCAGAGCACTGCTCAGCTCTAATTTATAGTGGTGTAGGGGACTGAACCAGGGCCTTCGGAGCCTCAGGCATGTGAATCTCTTTGCATAACCATTATGCTATCTTAACCCCCCACCAATTGAAGACTGGAAACCAGAATGAACTGATTACACAGAATTTTGAGCCAAACACTGGATCTACAAAAAAGAGTCCCTATACTCATTTCAGGTTCTTTCTAACTGAAAATCTTTCCTCACTGAAGTTTGGGAGTGCCCAGAAAAAGGAACAATTTGTACCAATCTTACTCAAGCCTAACTTCAAACTCCAACTGCTAATCTTTCATGTATTACTCCACATATACTTTCTATTTATATACAAAGTTAATATTGATTCTACCTTTGTTCAGTGTTTACTCAGTTATCTGTATGTTTTCCTTCTATTTGTACAAGTCAATTTCACCTGCTTAACTAGTAAGCTCCTAGAGGCAAGAAATGAACAGTATTTGGTGCTTGTTCCTTTAGTGCCATAGGCAGGAAACAACACATGACTTTAAAACGGAGAACTTACAATATTACTTCTAATGGCAGCAAAGGTGGTGTTGTATTGCCTCTCATACATGAAGGGCCAAATTAATGGGGGGTCCAAGGGCAAATGCTGATCTTATTAAATATAAGAAAAGACAAACAATAATTACTATTAAAATTATATATCTAAACAATTACTGGCCTAGCCATAAGGGTCCTAAAAAGAGAATGACAGCAGTTCAACTCTTTATGAGGAAAGACAAGCACAGGAGAGCTGAGTCTTGTCATTCCCTACTCAGCCTTAGAACCTACCTGCTCAGTAAGTCTCCACAAAAAAATAGTATAAGTCCAAGCAGGGAAACAAGGAAGAGTTTTGAGTCAAATCCTGAAATAAACAAAGACTTCTGCTTAGTAGGGGAACTAAAAAGCTTAAGGCATTATAGATTAAAAGGAAATGTCGGCAATATTGGTCAGCTACATTAAAAATGAAACAGCCCATCTAAACAGCATTGTAAACTCCACACAAAGCTTGGGCACTCTTCCAAAGGGAGAGTATAATTAGGTCTCTAACCTATACTTTTCTCAAGACTTTGATTTTTTTGGCTACCTATGCTTCGAAGGCTCCAAGAAACTTAAGTGTTTCTGTGTCCATTCAGGCATGGTACCATCTGCACTTCATGCAGTCATCCACAAGAGGTCTCTACCACTCTGGCTTTCAAGTCTTAAATCACAGGTTTGGATTCAGGTTTTGGATTAGGACACTGTTGTTTTGTTGTTGGCTGTTTTTCTTGTCTACCACCACCCTCCACTTCCTCTTCACTACACAAACACTGTTGGGAAAGCCCACGCTCACCTCACCCAGGACCAGGAGCCTCAAGCAGAGGCCCCTTGGTAGTATACTAGACACTTCCTCACCTTTCACATTCAAGAGCTGAATCTAGGGACTCAGAGAAGCAAAAGGTCAGTAATAAAAGGAACACCAAGAAATAGGAAATGTATAGAACCAAAGAACTATGGAACCCTAGAACAACTGAAAGGGGACACACTACTGGGCTGTTGGAAAAGTCATGTTATTTTTGCAGAGAAGAGCATGTCATGACTTTCCCGACAGCACAGTATTTCACAGCAAAGCCTGGAGATGGTTCTACTACTTACAGTGTTCCAGGACCCTGGGTAGAAATCATGGTGAGACAAGAAACAAGATAATCCAACAGGAGGATGATCTTCCTCTATAAAACTTTCTCAGGCGTGTTTAGAAAAAACTACCAGGGGTGGTTCAGGAGGTGGTGCAGTGGATAAGCATTGGATTATCAAGCGTGAGGTTGATAATCCAATTCAATCCGAGTTCAATCCCCAGCAGCACATGTACCAGTATGATATCTGGTTCTTTCTCTCTTTGCCTATCATTCTTCACGAATAAATAAATACTAAAAAAAAAGAAAAGAAAAAAAAAGAAAACCTACCAGTCACACTGATAAACTCTGAATTTCTTTATGAGTTCCTAAGTACACTTTTTTTTTTTTTGCCTCCAGGATTATCACTGGGGTTCAGTGCCTGCATTATGAATCCACTGCTCCTAGAGGCCATTTTGTTGCCCTTGTTATTGTTATTGTTGCCATTGATGTTGTTGTTGTTGTATTGGATAGGACAGAGAGAAATCAAGAGAGGAAGGGAAGAGAAAGATAGACACCTTCATACCTGCTTCACCTCTTGTCAAAGCAACCCCCCTGCAGGTGAGGAGCCAGGGGCTCAAACCGGGATGCCTACACCAGTCCTTGTGCTTCGCACCATGTGTACTTAACCCTCTGAACTACAACCTAGTCCCCCTTAAGTATTCTTTACTGGCAAAGTCTTTTCTACCTTCTGTTTTTATTGCTTAACATTCATTATATTCACAGGTAGGCCTGTACATTTCAAGACATCAGTCCCTGTCTAAAGTGCCCAGACATCAGGAATACATCTTAGTTACTCTAAATAATATTAGGCATATCAGTTCAAGGTCAATGGCAATGTCAGGAATGCAAGTCTAGACCATTCTAGGTAAGGAGGTACTTAGGAAGACCTGAAGCAAAGTCTTGATCCTAGGCCTAAAGGGTTTTATGTGGGATGGAGTCTTCCTGGACTTCTGGAGCACTGATAGACTCAGATTATAATCAGAACCAGAATGAATTTGTCTTGGGCTGAAATCTCTGCTGCCTCACTGATTATGCCTTCCAAAGTGCAGTCCCTTTGTGCTATTGAATCCACCAGGAAAACAGAGGTTAAGACTTAGTCCAGGGGGAGTCGGGCTGTAGCGCAGCGGGTTAAGCACAGGTGGCGCAAAGTACAAGGACCGGAGTAAGGATCTGGGTTCGAGCCCTGGCTCCCCACCTGCAGGGGAGTCACTTCACAGGCGGTTAAGCAGGTCTACAGGTGTCTGTCATTCTCTCCCCCTCTGTCTTCCCCTCCTCTCTCCATTTCTCTCTGTCCTATCCAACAACAATGACATCAATAACAACAATAATAACTACAACAATAAAAAACAACAAGGGCAACAAAAGGGAGTAAATAAATAAAATAAATATAAAAAAATAAATTAAAAAAAAGACTCCAGGGTTGTATTGTTATGTAGAAAACTGGGAGATATTATGCATGTTCAAACTACTATAGTTACTGTCAAGTGTAAAACATTAATCCCCAATTTTTAAAAAATGAAATTAAAAAAAAAAAAAGACTTACTCCGGGTCACAGTGACACTGTACTGGGTGTTACCCTCTATAGTATCAACTTGGAGGCAGGTTTTGTTGCTGTACAGACCCACATTAACATAGGTGTCATTCAACTTCTCTTTTAAAAAGGAGGAAAAAAAGTTCCAGACACTAAACTGCTCTAGCTCCTTCAGCTTCTCCTCACTCTCCACCTGGGTGACTCGGACCAGTTTGGAACTATTTATCCGGATCTGTAACACAAGTAAAATCAGGGTGAGAAAGAATTAGAAATGTTTTTCACAGATATAATTATTTTAAAAAAGAACTTTAATGCAAATAACAGTATCAGTAATGTTGCCAGTTTCCCACAAGACTTATAAGAAAATTAGAGATGCAGTGGCTAAAAATGTAAATGGACAAACTGCACTTCACAAGGCACAGAGGTGGCTGCTATAAAGCACTAAACGGGGAGTCTGGCGGTAGCGCAATGGGTTAAGCGCACATGGTGCAAAGCGCAAGGACAGGAGTAAGAATCCCGGTTCGAGCCCCCGGATCCCCACTTGCAGGGGAGTTGCTTCACAGGCTGTGAAGCAGGTCTGCAGGTGTCTGTCTTTCTCTCCCCCTCTGTCTTCCCCTCCTCTCTCCTTTTCTCTCTGTCCTATCCAACAATGACGACATTAACAACAATAACCACAACAACAATAAAAAACAACAAGGGCAACAAAAAGGAAAATAAATAAATAAATATTTCTTTTTAAAAAAGCACTAAACAGTTAATGTTGTTGTTACTATAAGCATGATCTCAATCTATTAGGCCAGAAGATAGAGGGAAAAAGACTGCCAAGTGGAAAGTTACTAATACAGCTATTTATGAAAAATCATACAAAGCAAGCATCTGGAATAATAAGAAAACTGTCAGGCATAAATAGGCCCAGAAAACTGAGTATGTTTCCCATAGTGACAGACTGAAAAGTTCAACCCTTCGTCACAAATCACTGATTACCGATAAATGCTGGTTGTAATGTGTCCCAGATGGAGTATGATTTTTACATCAGACAATACAAAAGAGGGAATCAAAGAGCCCGGCAAGTCCACCCTTATGTTTCTGGTGTGAACAAATGCCTTTGTCAGTAACTGTGCTTCTAGCAGCAGCAGCA
This sequence comes from Erinaceus europaeus, assembly GCF_950295315.1. Taxonomy (NCBI): domain Eukaryota; kingdom Metazoa; phylum Chordata; class Mammalia; order Eulipotyphla; family Erinaceidae; genus Erinaceus; species Erinaceus europaeus. The sequence continues at coordinate 107,046,629 of NC_080168.1, read as the reverse complement.
TTTCCAAAGGGCCTCATTTTGTTTAATCATTATTATAGTCAAATACTCTTGTTTGCCAGGTGGCTTCACAGAATGACTTTGGCCACATTCATTTCATAATACTATTGAGGGAAAACTTTGGGTCTGGAGCTTTATGAAACATCTCACACAGAATTCAAAATAGAATAGCAGTAGCAAGGCAAAAGAGTTTATACATCTTGACAGGCATGCAACAGTTCCCAGGCCAAAATCTTTGGGAAAAGGAGGAAAGAAATTTACTTCACTTTCAACTTTTGAGGTTTTTTGTTTTTCCTTTGTTGTCTGCTTGTTTGTTTTGATAGCGACCACTGGATGGAAGCCTGACCTTCATAAAAATAAAGCACACAAAGGAGCCAGGCAGTAGCGCAGCAGGTGAAGTGCAAGGACCAGCATAAGGAACCTGGATCAAGACCCGGGCTCCCCACTGCAGAGGAGTCACTTCACGGCGGTGAAGCAGGACTGCAGGTGTCTATCTTTCTCTCCCCCTCTGTCTTCCCCTTTCTCTCTGTCCTATCCAACAACAACAATGGCAACAATAACAACAAGGACAACAAAATGGGAAAAGATAGCCTCCAGAAGTAGTGGATTTGTAGCGCAGGCACTGAGACTCAGCAATAACCCTGGAAGTGTGCGCGCATGTGCGCGCACGCGGGTACACACAAATTAATATATAAAGCACACACTTTATCCACAGTACTACCAACCCAGTCACCTCAGTGTTAAGTGCTGTAAGCAATTAAGCTTAAGAAGCAAAAAAGAGAAAAAATAAAAGAGAACTTTGGTGTGGTGTCGAATTATATCCCTGCTATTTCATAGTCATGTAAATCACTAATAAAAAAAGGGGGGACAGAGACAAAAGACAAGAGAGAGAAACGCACACACACAGCACCAAAGCTTCCTCCAATGTGGTAGGGACTGCACTGTTTGTTTCAATGTGCTGCAATGAGACTGATGAACTAAGGGTTTAATATATGTGCTATGCCACTGAGCTAACTCCCAGTCCAATTTTTAGTCTACAATTTTGAGAGGGAGAGAGGAAAGGAGGAGGGAAGAAAGAGAAGGAGAACTACCAAAGAAAGCATCACTGGACCATCTATGGAGAGCTCACCACCTCTCTCGTGGAAACTATGGTGCTCCCTTGTGGTACCTGGAATTGAGTCCAGGGCCTGAAGCAAGGTAAGAGACGTTCTCTGGCCACTCCATCACCTCGAAGGCCCAGCTATACTTTTTTTTTTTTTTGCAGTGCTTTTTAAAAATTGTATGGGAGAGGAGGTTGGGCTGTAGTGCATCGGGTTAAGCACACGTGGTGCAAAGCTCAAGGACCAGTGTAAGGATCCCAGTTCAAGCCCCTACTCCCCACCTGCAGCTGAATCGCTTCACAGGTGGTGAAGCAGGTCTGCAGGTGCCTGTCTTTCTCTCCCCCTGTCTTCCCCTTCTCTCTCCATTTCTCTCTGTCCTATCCAATAACGAACGACATCAACAATAACAATAATAACCACAACAAGGCTACAACAATAAGGGCAACAAAAGTGGGGGGGTGGAAATGGCCTCCAGGAGCAGTGGATTCATGGTATAGGCACTGAGCCCTAGCAATAACCCTGGAGGAAAAAAAATTGTATGGGAAGTAAGTAAATATCCAAGTACACACTAATTATTACCTGTATTCGTGTCCATATATCATACCACTTTGGAACAAGCAAATTTGTATAACAGAACTGTTGGCTGGTATTGTTATTATTATGAACTCGGGATTCCTCAAGTTTGACCAGCTCTGCATTGGCTCGAGCTTTAAGAGAGGGGAAAAAAGAGAGGAAATAAATAAATACAACATAACACACTAAAATTAGTAATAATGTCATTAAAAGGCTTAAACTGGCCATATTCGTAAAACTGGGGTTTAAATGTCAGAGTCTGAGAAACAAAAAAAATGAGATAATAAGGTGGTCAGGTGGGGGTAGATAGCATAACAGTTATGCAAAGACTCTTATGCCTGAGGCTCCAAAATCCCAGGTTCAGTCCCCCATACGACCATAAGCCAGAGCTGATCACTGCTTAGGTAAAATAAATAAATAAATAATTAAAAAATGAGGTGATCTTGGGGCCAGGCTATGGCACACCTGGTTAACCACACATATTACAGTGCGCAAGGACTCAGGTTCAAGGCCCTGATCCCCACTTGCAGGGAGAAAGTTTCACAAGTGGTAAAAGCAGTGCTGCAGGTGTCTTTCTGTCTCTTTCCTTCTCTCTCCCTCTCTCCTCTCAATTTCTCTATTTCTATTCAATAATAAATAAATACAAAGATTAAAAATAATAAATAAGGTGATCTAATTTCAAAGCACCACATAGCTAGCTCTGGCATATGGTGGTGCTGAGGGTTGAACCTTGAACTTTAAAGCCTCAATCATTAAAATTTTTTGTATAAACTACTGTTATATATATATATATATATATATGTGTGTGTGTGTGTGTGTGTGTGTGTATGTGTATGTGTGTATATATATATATACACACACACAAACACACACTCAGGACTCTCAAGCATGAGGTCCTGAATTCAATCCTTGGCAGCACATGTACCAGAGTAAGGTCTGGTTTTTTTTCTCTCTCTCTCATTATCCCTCCTATCCTTCTCATTAATAAATAAAATATTTTAAATATATATTATTGATAATGAAAGAGTCAGGCGGTAGCGTAGCGGGTTAAGCGCACATGGCACAAAGCTCCAGGACCGGTGTAAGGATCCCGGTTCAAGCCCCTGGCTCCCCACCTGTAGGGGAGTTGCTTCACAGGCGGTGAAGCAGGTCTGCAGGTGTCTATCTTTCTCTCCCCCTCTCTGTCTTCCCCTCCTCTCTCCATTTCTCTCTGTCCTAACAATGAAGACATCAATAACAATAACAATAATAACTACAACAACAATGAAAAACAACAAGGGGGAGTTGGGCGGTAGCGCAGTGGGTTAAGCGCAGGTGGCGCAAAGCACAAGGACCGACGGAAGGATCCCAGTTCGAGCCCCCAGCTCCCCACCTGCAAGGGAGTCACTTCACAGATGGTGAAGCAGGTCTGCAGGTGTCTGTCTTTCTCTCCCCCTCTCTGTCTTCCCCTCCTTTATCCATTTCTCTATGTCCTATCTAACAATGACAACATCAATTACAACAACAATAACTACAACAATAAAACAACTAGGGCAACAAAAGGGAATAATAAATAAATATAAAATTTAAAAAGAAAAACAAGGGCTACAAAAGGGAAAATAAATAAATATAAAAAATAAATTATTGATAATGGTATAAACTGGCATAGCTTTTTAAAAAGTATTTCTTTTAATTTTTATTTATAAAATAGAAATATTGACAAGACCATAGAATAAGAGGGGCACTACTCCACACAAATTTACACACACACACACACACACACACACACACATTGTTTAGAAGATATGCTGAGCTCAGGCTGTGACACAGCTTGTGGGAAGCACACATTACAGTGCACAAGACCCCAATTCCTGGGTAGAAGCTTCAAAAGCAGTGAAGCAGTGCTGCATGTATCTCTCTCTCCCTATCTCCCCCTTCCCTCTCAACTTGTCTCTATCCAAAATAAATAAAAAGAAAAATAGTTATAAATATATAGCATACACATGTTTTCATATATAATTGTTTAGAATATATATATATGTGTCATCTATTAAAAAAGATAAAAGGGGGCTGGGAAGACAGCATAATGGTTATGTAAAAGACTTTCTTTTTTATTTTTATTTATTCCCTTTTGTTGCCTTTGTTTTATTGTCATAGTTATTATTATTATCGTCACTGTTGGATAGGATGGAGAGAGGAGGGGAAGACAGAGAGGGGGAGAGAAAGACAGACACCTGCAGTCCTGCTTCACTGCCTGTGAAGCAAGTCCCCTGCAGGTGGGGACCTGGGGGCTTGAACCGGGATCCTTAAGCCAGTCCTTGTGCTTTGCGCCACCTGCACTTAACCTGCTGCGCTACCACCTGACTCCCGGCAAAAGACTTTCATGCCTGAGACTCCTACGTCTCAGGTTTAATCCCCAGTGCCCCCATAAACCAAAGCTGAACAATGTTCTAGTGTCTCTCTGTATCTTTCTCTCTCTCTCATTAAAATAAAATAGCAGGGGGCTGGAAGGATGTTGGTGCACCTGTTTGAATGCACATGTTGCGATATACTAGGACCAAGATTCAAGACTCTGGTCCCCACCTGCAGGGAGAGAGCTTCACAAGCAGAGAAGCAGTACTGTAAGTCTCTCTCTCTCTCCCCCTCTCCCTCTCCCTCTCTCTCTCTATATATATCCTCCTTCCCTCTCAATTTCTTTGTCCAATAAATAATAAGATAAAATAAAAAGATAAAAGGGATAAACAAACTAAGAAAAAAATCTGCAATTGATTAGATTAGAGTATATATACCCCTAAAACATAAAATGCAAATTGAATTTTTAAACTTCTCTACCCCAGTTCTGTATTATATTATACAAAAAAATCCACCACTTTTGTATTGTTTTAACTAGAGTATCACTTGGCTCTGACTATTGGTAGAACCAAGAATGAAAGCTACGAACTTCTTGCATTCAAGTCCTGTGTACTACCATTGTGCTATTTCCCCCATACAAATTGATTTTGTTTGCTTATTTTTGCCTTATAAATTATGTATATAAATATATGTTATAATTTTATTATTAAAGTACACAAAAATCTCCAGAGTAATCACAATAACTATGTCAGGAATAAATACATATGCAAGCACATAACATATACTCTTTCCAAAATTTAAGTCCAAACAAGAAAAATTAAATAGCTAATAAGTAGTTGAAAAATACTCACAAACAATGCAAAGAGTTGCAAAGTAAATCAAGATACCATTTCCAAGCTATTAAATTAGCCAAGATGTTACTGCCTAGAATTCCCAATGGCAAGGGAATAAGCCACAAGAAAATATTGCATGCTCTGAGAGGTAGTTCAGAGGATAAAGTGTTAGACTCTCAAGCATGAAGTCTTGAGTTCAGTCCTTGGCAGCACATGTACCAGAGTGATGTCTGGTTCTTTCTCTCTCTCTCATTATCTCTCCTATCCTTCTCATTAATAAATGAATAAAACATTTTAAATATATATTATTGATAATGATGTGAACTGGCATAGCTCTTTAAAAAGTATTTTTTAATTTTATTTATAAAATAGAAATGTTGACAAGACCATAGATAAGAGGGGCACTACTCCACACAATCCCCACCACCAGAACTCCGTATCCAATCCTCTCCCTTGATAACTTTCCCTTTAAAAAGTACTTTAACCTGATGCTTTAAGGGTCTTAAACATATTTTAGCTTTTGATCTAAATAAATCTATTTCAGAGTACTTACCCTAAAAACTCCAAATGCAATAAAAAATGTATAAAGATGTCCGTAAAGTGTTACTACACCACAAATACCCAACCAAAAGTAGAAACACAAATGTAGCCAACAAAATGTTTACTTCAGAAAAATCAATGAAATACAACATCCATTGAACACAATAATATCTATAAAGAATTTTAAATAGGGGGCAGGTGGTGGTATACCTTGTTGGGCACACTTGGTTGAGTGCATATGTTACAATGTACAAGGACCCAAGTTCAAGCCACCAGTCTCCACCTGCAGGGGGAAAGCTTCACAACTGAGGCAGTGCTTCAGGTGTCTGTCTCTCACCCTACCTCTCCAATTCTGGCTATCTTTAGCCAGTAAATAAAAATAATTTTAATTTTTTTTAATTTAAGAATTTTAGTGGTCCAGGTGGTGGTGCAGTGGATAAAGGATTCTCAACCATGAGGTCCTGAGTTCGATCCCCGGCGGCACATGTACCAGAGTGATGTCTGGTTCTTCCTCTCCTATCTTTCTCATGGAATAAATAAATAAATTCAATAAATTTTTTAAAGAATTTTAAATATATGGCCTGGGAACTGGCTCAGAGGACAAAGCCTTGGACTCTCAAGCACAAGGCCCAAAGTTTGATCCCCAGCGATACATATGCTAGAGTGATGCACTGGTTTTCTTACTCTTCTCAAATGAATTAATTAAATTTTAAATAACATCAGAGAACGCCAAATTTTAAAAAACTATCTCTGTGGACAACCAGTGGTCTCTCCGGAGAAGAGAACTGGGTTGCTGACAAGCATAAGATCATTCTTTTTTTTTTTTTTTAATTAAAAACGTGAGAAAACTCAGTTCAAAGTGTGCTAAAATGGATTACCTGGTTGGAGTAAGCAGTAACTTTTCTCCTTCTTCCTTACACTTAATTGTATTTGCTAAATAAGTCTTTAAAACTCACAATATGTTTATAAATAAAAATTTCTCAGAGTTCTCCCACCTCCAGGAGCTAGCTCCTTTTTCATTTAAATTATTTGGGGGTTGGGGTTGGGGCACTGAGGAGATACGGGTGTGGCATTCCCACATGGTGTCTGGGCTCTAACATAGCCTGCAGTGCGTGTCAAGGTGGTTGTCCTATCAGGCAAGCTATCTCATGGTCCCTATATGTCTTTTCTTCCTTCCTTCCTTTCTCTCTCTCTCTCTCTCTCTCTTTCTTTTTTCTTGAAAACATCCAGTGAGAAAGAACTCTCTACCTTTTGAAGTATTCCATTCTACCCTTAAGCATCTCTTAACTTTTATAAAGTCCTCTCTCACATGATTATCTCATTGTAGTTGCGACCAACATGATGTACCAGGCGGATCACTGTGCCTTCACCCTTCTCCAAGAGAGTTCCTCCTCACTAAATAAACGTAGAGACAGCTGACTGTGTGCTATGTGGGACCATTTTCACATATGCTTTCTCTCCCATCACTACAATCTACAGCCCCATTTAGAGGTAAAAATGTCCAAAATTCAATTCGATCTTAAGTAGACTTAATTTTTAAAATTTTCTTTTTTAAAGTATTTTTCATATTTATTTATTTATTTTCCCTTTTTGTTGCCCTTGTTTTTTATTGTTGGAGTTATTATTGTTGCAGTTATTGATGTCGTCATTGTTAGATAGGACAAAGAGAAATGTAGTGAGGAGGGGAAGACAGAGAGGAGGAGAGAAAGACAGACACATGCAGACCTGCTTCACTGGCTGTGAAGCAACTCTGCTGCAGGTGGGGAGCTGGGGGCTCGAACTGGGATCCTTAAGCCAGTCCCTGCGCTTCGCACCACATGTGCTTAACCCACTGTGCTACCGCCCGACTCGCTTTTTTAAAGTATTTGTATATATTTATTATTGGTTAGAGTCAGAGAGAAATTGAGAGAGGGAGATAGAGAGGGGAAGAGACAGAGAAACACCTGAAGCCCTGCTTCACCTCTCATAAAGCTTCCCCACCGCAGGTGGGAACCAGGGGCTTGAACCTGGGTCCTTGTACACTGTAGTGTGTGCACTTAACCAGGTGCACCACCGCCTGGCTCTTCTTAAGTAGTATTTTCAATGTACCTCTGGGCCCTCCCTCTGGGAAAAATATCTTCCTGGATGGATACCTACAGCCATCTCTCTAGAAACAACTTTAGAGGATATATATATATATATATATATATATATATGTATATATATATATATATATTTTTTTTTTAACAGATCTGTGGCCCCGAGACAACCAGCCTTACAGCTGCAGATAAGGAGAATTATAAGTGGCAGCACGAGATAGGCAGCAACCCAACTGACAGGAAACATGAGAGCACCTAACATGTGTTCACAAGATACTATTACCCTCAGCCCTGTGAGTTCAAGCGCCTCCGGTGGAAGCTGGCAAAACTCCCTTTTCTGCTGTGCATTTTCACATACTTTGTGTTTTCCGGATTAGAACAGAATGGCAGCAATAAATGGATAGTAAATAAAGAATAAAGTTTCCAGACAGATCTGTTCCATACAGTGATGTTTGTATCTTAGAAATGGGAAATTGGGGGGGGGGGGGTTAATAGCATAATGGTTATGTAAACAGACTCTCTTTCCTGAAGCACCAAAGGTCCCAGGTTCAATCCCCAGCACCACCATAAGCCAGAGCTGAGTGGTGCTCTGGTTAAAAAATAAATAGGGGCCGGGTGGTGGCGCACCTGATTGAGCGTACCTATTACAATGTGTACAAGGTTCAAGCCCCTGGGTTCAAGCCCCTGGTCCCCACCTGCAGGGAGAAATCTTGAGTGAATGAAGCAGGGCTGCAGGTGTCTCTTTTTCTCTCTCTCCCTCTCTATAACCCCTTTCTTTTGGTTTCTGGATGTCTCCACCCAATAAAATAAATAAATAAACAAACAAGGGCAATGAAAGGGGGAGGAAATAGCCTCCAGGAGCTGTGGATTTGTAGAGCAGGTAACAGCAATAACCCTGGAGGCATTAAAAAACGGGGGGTGGGGGGCAGAGGGGCAGGTGGTGTCGCACCAAGCTGGTCGCACATGTTACAATTTGCAAGGACCCAGGTTCGAGGCCACAGTCCCACCTGCAGGAGGAAAGCTTTGCGAGTGGTGAAGCAGTGCTGCAGGTTTCTCTCTCTCTCTTTTTTACCAGAGCACTCACTCCTCAGCTCTGGCTTACCGGGATTGAACCTGGGACCTTTGGTGCCTCGGGCATGAGTCTCTTGCAGGCATCTCTTGATCTCTCTCCCTATCACTGCCTCTCGATTTCTAGCTGTTTCTATCCAATATATAAAGACAATACCAGAAAGGGAAAAAAAAAAAAAAAAAAAAGGAAATTGAGCAGATCCAGTTCCGTTGCAATAGGGGCCAGGCCCTCACAAGGACGGACACCACTCGCTGGCGATCACTGGCGGCCTTTCAGTGCCCTGTGTCAGCTCGGCCACCCCTGGCTGTACCCCTGGCTGAGTCCCGGCGGAGCACACGCTCAGGTGTACACAGCCTGGCCGAATGAATGGGCTGCTCCCCACGCAGTGGCCGCTCTGCCGGCCCCAAACAGCCCTCGGTTCCCTCCGGCCAGCCAACGTGAGGAGCCAGTGCGGCGCGACACGCCCGCAGGACTGCTTCTCACCCAGACCAGGCCTCCTCCCATCAAGCCCCGACCGAAAAGACTCCCGGCTCTGCGGGTCAGCTCCCCCGCTGCCCCCGGCGCCCGCTCTCCCAGGCCGCAACTTCCTGCGCGCAGCGCCGCAGCCCTCGGCGGAGTAACGGTCCGCGCCCTGGGCAAGAATCCCCACTTTGCTAAGTATATCCCTTGCCACTCGCCCCCTCAGCTGCAGCTGCCCGGGCGGTACCTGAACCGCAGACCAAGCAGCCGGAGAACACCAGGAGCAGCCACACTGCCCCACGGCCCCGGGTCCCCCAGCCCCAAGGCCCGGCACTGACAGCGGGGGAGACCATCACTTTGATTCCTCCCGCCTTGGTCGTCTCAAGCCACCTCCTCCTCACGTGCCTCTCCACAGCAACTAACCGGAACAGGCAGGAGCAACAACCTATCGGCTTCGAGATCCGCCCCCAACCAACCAATCGGGTGGGCGGGGCTTGGCGCACTCTGTTCCCTACGCACTTAGGAGCCCCGCCCCTATTCGAGAGGGCGGGAGAAACAGCTTTTAGCCTATTAAAAGGCAGGCTTTCATTTTAGTAATGGCGACAGGAAGAGCCCGCCCCCTAACAACACGCTTCCGTCTCCCGTTTATTTACAACGCGTAAGATTGAGTATGAGTGTAACCAATAGAAAATCAGAATGGGCGAGGCCTCCTTGACCAAACTTGCTATTAATTTTTTTGAATATTGTTTTTATTTATTTATAAAATTAAAATAGAAAATATTAACAAAACCGAAGGATAAGAGGGGTCAATTCTCTGTTAATATTTCTATGAAAACTGTCCCGCAGGGCCGGGCGGTGGCGCACCAGGTTAAGCGCACATAGTACGAAAACTATGCCTTGTTTCTTTTTAACACGATTTTTGTTTTGCTATGGAAAACTGAAAAATAATTATGAATATGATCCTGACGGGCAATATCTTTAAGATAATTGTGACCTCCGAAGTTACTTAGACTCAAGGCGGAAGTCCACGGGCCACTTTGTGGCTCGTCCTCTAGAGGGCACAAATCACCGTGCGTCAGGAACCGGGTTCAAGTTGTGATCCCCACGTAAGAGAAGGAAACTTCATAATGGTGGTGCAGTGCTTGGGTCTATTCCATTAAGAGAGGGAGAGGCAGTGGGAACAACGAGAATGAACGCAGCTGAAGCTTATTTTTTTTAAGTCAGCCCAAAAGAGTGTATTGTCAGTGTTTTTATATGCATAAACATTTTATATGCATATAGCATTTTTAAATGTAGCCATGGGGACTTTTTGGAAGCAAAAAGGAATGTAAAGATTAAACGAATGATTTTTATTTCTCACATTTTGTGAGACAATATTTTCATTTAAAATGCTAAGACAGGGCAGGGGTAGATAGCTTAATGGTTATACAAAGAGACTCTCATACCTCAGGCTCCAAAGTCCCAGGTTCAATCCCCTGCACTCCCATAGCTCATCACTGAGCAGTGCTTTGGTTAAAGACAAATAAACAAACAAGCTGAGAAATAAAATGCTAAGACAAAGGAACTTGCCCAAGGTTGAATACTTAGGCTGGACTGCGCTTCCAACTCTTATCTCATTGACCTTAAAACCTGAGTTCTGAGGAGTAGGGCTGTAGCGCAGCGGGTTAAGTGCACATGGAGCAAAGCCGAAGGACCCGGTGAAGCAGGTCTGCAGGTGTCTTATCTTTCTCTCCCCCTCTCTCCTGTCTTCCCCTCCTCTCTCCATTTCTCTCTGTCCTATCCAACAACGACGACATCAACAATAACTACAACAATTAAAAAAAAACAGTGAGGGCAACAAAAGGGAATAAATAAATAAATAAATAACCTGAGTTCGGGACTGCCAAAATAGCTTATCTGCATAGTTTGCTGCTTTGCCATGGATGCAACCCAGGTTCAAGCCCATCCCCCACAGCACTGGAGGAAGCTTTGGTGCTGTAGTGTATGTCTGTCTCTTTTGTCTCTCTTCTCTGCCTCTTTATTTCTGTGTCTGTCTGAAAAAGTCTTCCTGTAGCAGTGATACTCCAATGATGATAGAAGGAGAAGAAAGAAAAAGAAAAACAGGGGAAAAAAAGAGTTCTCTCTATGCATCAGGCTGCTTGCCATTAAATGTTTAACTCAAGAGTCTAGCAAGAGTGGTCCAGGAGGTGGTGTAGTGGATAAAGCATTGGACTCTTAAGCATGAGGTCCTGAGTTCAATCCATGTGAGTCAGGCAATAGCACAGTGGGTTAAGTTCAGGTGGCGCAAAGCTCAAGGACTGCCAAGGATCTCCGTGCCCCCAGCTCCCCACCTGCAGGGGAGTCGCTTGACAAGGGTGAAGCAGGTCTGCAGGTGTCTATCTCTCTCCCCCTGTCTGTTTTCCCCTCCTCTCTCCATTTCTCTCTGTTCTATCCAACAACAACAGCATCAATAACAACAATAAAATAAGGGCAACAAAAAGGAATAGATAAATATATAATTAAAAAAAAAACAATAGGGAGTCGGGCTGTAGCGCAGCAGGTTAAGCACAGGTGGCGCAAAGCACAAGGACCGGCATAGGTGGCGCAAAGCACAAGGACCGGCATAGGTGGCGCAAAGCACAAGGACCTGCATAAGGATCCTGGTTCAAACCCCGGCTCCCCACCTGCAGGGGAGTCGCTTCACAGGCGGTGAAGCAGGTCTGCAGGTGTCTGTCTTTCTCTCCTCCTCTCTGTCTTCCCCTCCTCTCTCCATTCCTCTCTGTCCTATCCAACAACGACAACAACAATAATAACCACAACAATAAAAACAACAAGGGCAACAAAAGGGAATAAATAAATAAAATAAATATTTTAAAAAATTTAAAAAAAAAACAATAAAAAAAAGAAAGCTGAGTTCAATCTATGGCAGCACATGTACCAGGGTGATCTCTGGTTCTCTTTCTCTCTCTGCCTATTGTTCTTAATAAATAAATAAATATAATCTTTTTTAAAAAGAATATTCATAAAATAGTACAGCAAGAGTGCTTGACACATAACCATTGTTTAGAAAATGTTAGAAGTTGAAGCAGAGAGGCTGGGTGGTGGCACACCTGGTTGAGTGCAAAGATTAGAGTGTGCAATAACCCAGGTTCAACCTCCTGGTTCCAACCTGCATGGAGGAAGCAAAACAGTGCTACTGGTGTCTTTCTCTCCCCCTCAATTTCTCTCTGTCTCTACACAAAATAAATAATAAAAATATTTTTTAAAGTTGAGGTAGGAATACTACAGATGATGGATCTGAGAGCTGAAGGTAAATTCAGGGGAAAACATAATTTCTGAGCAAGATTCAAGTTTTGAAAACAAGAATTCATGTAAAGTCAAATCAAAGGTCAGGCAGATGGCTTGGTATTAGAGGACATGCCAGGGCATGCTCAAGGCCCTACCTTCCATACCATCCCCAGTATAGCGCGCGCACACACACACACACACACAGCGCCTAAGAGAGAGAGAGCTACTCAGTGTAGAGTGCGTGGTTTAGCTTGCAGCAGCCTGGGTTTGAGCATAAGAGATACTATGGCACCTGTGGAGGTTCTCATGCTCCATTTATATCCACGTCTGAGTGGAAGGACAATTTAAAGCAGTGAAATTATGCATGTTCAATACCCTCACCCCCATAAAAAATAGCCATTAATCACAGTGCAGTGCTATTCTTTCTTCTGCACACCTAATTAAAAACAGTTTAACAAGAAATTTCATCCTCAGATAGCAATGCATCATTAACCACAGGCACAATGTCTCTCACATACTCCCTCTGCTGACCCAGAGAGGTTAATATCAACAGTAACTGTGATGAAAAGGGTACTTATCTCTGTGGTTTCCCTCCACAAACTCATGTAAACAATATAATTATGGAAAATACTAGATAAGCACCCTGGGAAGTGTTGCAGAAAGTCCCAAGTTCGGTCCCTGGCATCACATGTGCCAAGCTGATCCCTCCTTTTCTCCTCCTCCTCCCCCCCTCATTAATAAATCTTTAAGTGCATTATTTTAAAAAATATTTAAATCATTTATTTAGTATTAGATAGAAGCAGAGAAAGTAAGAGGGGAGGGGGCGATAGAGAGGGAGAGAGATACCTGCAGACCTACTTCACTCACCACTTGTGAAGCTTTCCCCATGCAGGCGGGGACCAAGGGCTTGAATCTGGATCTTTGCACACTGTAACATGTGTGCTCAACCAGCTGCACCACCACCTGGCCCCTTATTTCTTCATTTATTAAAGAGAAGCTGAAATGAAAGAGGGAGATAGCGAGAGCAAAAGACACCCGCAGCACTGTTTAACCACTCATAAAGCTTCCCCACTGCAGGTGGGAACCAGGGACTTGAACCCAGGTCCTTGTGCATAGTAACATATGCGCTTAACCAAGTGTGATACAATCTTCCCCCCTTAAATTCATTATTTACTGTTTTTAAAACTTTTTTATTTATTCCCTTTTGTTGCCCTTGTTTTATTGTTGTAGTTATTATTGTTGTTTTTATTGATGTCGTCGTTGTTGTATAATTCGGAGAGAAATGGAGGGGGAGGGGAAGACAGAGATGGGGAGAGAAAGACAGACACCTGCAGACCTGCTTCACCACTTGTGAAACGACCCCCCTGCAGGTGGGGAGCCAGGGATTCCAACCGGGATCCTTAAGCCAGTCCTTGAGCTTTGCGCCACCTGTGCTTAATCCTCTGTGCTACCGCCGGACTCCCCAATATTTACTTTTTAAAAATATTTATTTATTTATTCCCTTTTGTTGTCCTTGTTGTTGTATTGTTGTAGTTACTGATGTCGTCGCTGTTGGATAGGACAGAGAGAAATGGAGAGAGGAGGGGAAGACAGAGACGGGGAGAGAAAGACAGACACCTGCAGACCTGCTTCACCACCTGTGAAGTGACTCCCCTGCAAGTGGGGAGCCGGGGCTCGAACCAGGATTCTTACGTTGGTCCTTGCGCTTTGCGCCACGTGCGCTTAATCAGCTGCGCTACTGCCGGACTCCCCAATATTAACTTTTTTATGTTCAAAAAATGTCTTCTTTTATTACAAAAGGCAAACAAATCCATTTTCTCATGAGAAGGAATTATGTCAACCATATCCAGGGCAACAGATACGCCACTTCCAATTTCCATCTTTCTTTTCTTTTTTTCAATATTTATTCACTTAATTGAACAGGACAATGAGAAATTGAGAAGAGAGGAGAGGTGAGAGAGACACCTGCAGACCTGCTTCACTGCTTGTGAAGCTTCCCAAATACTTTATTTTTAAAAAGTAAAAAAGAAGGGGCCAGGAGGTGGTACCTAGTTAAGTACACACAACACAGTGCACAAGGACCCAGGTTCAAGCCCCTGGTCCCCACCTGCAAAGAGAAAGCTTCACAAGTGGTGAAGCAGGGCTGCAGGTGTCTCTCTGTCTCTCTCCCTCTCTGTCTCCCTTTCCACCTCTCAATTTCTCTCTGTCTCTATGCAATAAACAAATAAAATTGTGAAAAAACAATTTTTAAGCAAAAAAGAAAAATAGTAGACAAGTTCCAGCTGAAGGCACCCTATGAAATACCTGACTTGTACTTCTCAAAATTGTCAAAATCATCGAAACAAAGTCTGATAAATTATAATAGCCAGATAAATCTAAATAGACATGAGGACAAAATGTAATATGTTACTGTGGGTAAGCTGTTCGAATAGAAAAATAAACCTAGTTAAAAACAAAAGAAATATTCCCTGGGAGATGGTGCAGTAGACAATGTGTTGGACTCTCAAGCTGAGGTCCCCAGTTTGAACCTTAGTACTGCATGTGGCGGAATAATTCTATGGTTCTTTCTACTCCTATCCATTTTATTAACAGTTTTTGTTTGTTTGCTTTGTGAAATTGCATATCTAAAATTTTTTTATGTTTGAGAATGTTTTTATTAGTGACTTAATATTGATTTACAAAATTATGAGTGGCACAGTGAATAAAGCATTGTACCTTCAAGTATGAGGTTCTGAGTTCAATCCCCGGCAGCACATGTACCAGAGTGATGTCTGGTGTGTCCTCTCTCTCCCTTTCCCTCTCTCTCCTTTCTCCCCTCTCCCTCTCTCGCTCTCTCTCTCCTATCTTTCTCACTAATAAGTGAATAAAATATTTTTTTAAATTATAAGATGTGGTCCAGGAGGTGGCACAGTGGATAAAGCATCGGGCTCTCAAGCATGAGGTCCTGAGCTCAATCCCCGGCAGCACATGTATCAGAGTGATGTCTGGCTCTTTCTCTCTCCTGCTATCTTTCGCATTAATAAATAAATAAATCTTTTAAAAATTATGATAGCAGGAGTATAATTCCATATCTTTTCCACCACTAGGGTTCTGTGTCCCCATTCCCTCTATTGGAAACTGCAGTAGTTCTCTCAAGATCACAGATATGGATTGACTATTATTTCTATAACTATCTGTCTATATCTTATATGTATATTTGCCCATTTTTAGTATGGTCCTGCTTTCTCTTCCATTGTAAGTCACACCTATTACTTCCAAGTATCTCTCTCTCTCTCTCTCTCTGGATCCTAATGGAGTTGGAGTTCAGAGCCCTCTAGTCATCTTCCCCTGACATTTACCTCTCTGGGATTATAAGCCAAAAATTTTTTTGTAATTTTTTTCTAGTAATTTAATAATGATCAATAAGATTGTGTGATAAGAGAGGTTCAATTCCATGCAATTCCCACCACCAGAATGCTGTATCCCACCCCACCCCCTCCACTGAAAGTTTCCCTATTCTTTATGGACCCGAATTTATTTATTTATTTATTTATTTATTTAGCCACCAGGGTATTGTTGGGGCTCAGTGCCTGCACTACGAATCTACTGCTTCTGGAAGCCATTTCTTCCATTTTATTGCCCATGTTGTTATTGTTGACATTGCTGTTGTTGTTGGATAGGACAGAGAGAAATTGAAAGAGGAGGCGGAGACAGAGAAGGGAAGAGAAAGATAGACACCGCAGACCTGTGTCACCACTTGTGAAGTGACCCCCTGAGGTGGGGAGCCAGGGGCTGGAACCAGGATCCTTATGTTGGTTCCTGGGCTTCGTACCATGTGTGCTTAACCTGATGCGCTACCACCGGCCCCCTGGACCAGAATTCTTTATGGGGTACAGAATGTGGATGATCTGGCTTCTGTAATTGCTTCTCCACTGCAAACTGGCAGGTTGATCCATACCCCCCAGCTGGTTTCTTTTCTTTCTTTCTTTCTTTCTTTCTTTCTTTCTTTCTTTCTTTCTTTCTTTCTTTCACTTATTTATTTTTATTATATTTATTTATTTATTTATTTATTGGATAGAGACAGCCAGAAATCTAGAGGTAAGGGTGATATAGAGAAGGAGAGATACAGAGAGACACCTGCAGCCCTGCTTCACCAATCACAAAGCTTTCTCACACTGCAGGTGGGGACCATGGGCTCAAAGCTGGGTCCTTGCACATTGTAACACGTGCACTCAACCAGATGCACCCCCACCTGCTCCCCTTCTTCTTTTGTAATAACATTTTATTTATTATTGGATAGAGACAGAGAGAAATTGAGAAAGGAGGGGAAGATAGGGAAAGAAACAGAGAAATATCAGCAGCATTGCCGCACCTTTCATGAAGCTTTTCCCCTGCAGGTGGGGATCAGGGGCTAGAACCTGCATCCTTTCGCATTGTAATGTGTACAATTAACCAGGTGTATCACTGCCTGTGCCCCCCCAACATACACACACCCCAGTTTGTTTCTGTCTTTCCCTAGTTGGGTATGGCTCTGGAGAGGTGAGGTTCCGGGACATATTGGTGAGGTCATCTGCCCAGGGAAGTCAGGACAAAATTGTAGTAGCATCTGCAACTTGGTGGATGTGGCTTAGTGAATTTCTGAAGAAGCACAGTTGTATTTTTTTGAGTTTTCCAGTGATTTTTCATTGTGTTTTTTTCTAATTTATCAGGAATGCAATCTGAAACAGCTCCTACTCCATAGCCACACTTCCTGCATATCTATCTCAGCAATGTATTTTAAAAAGTAATGTGTGGGGAGTCGGGCGGTGGTGCAGTGGGTTAAGCGCACGTGGCACAAAGTGCAGGGACCGGCATAAAGGATCCCGGTTCGAGCCCCTGGCTCCCCACCTGCAGGGGAGTCGCTTCACGGGCGGTGAAGCAGGTCTGCAGGTGTCTATCTTTCTCTCCTCCTCTCTGTCTTCCCCTCCTCTCTCCATTTCTCTCTGTCCTATCCAACAACAAAGCAACGTCAACAATGGCAATAATAACCGCAACGAGGCTGCAACAAGTAGGGCAACAAAAAGGGGGAAAAATGGCCTCCAGGAGCGGTGGATTCATGGTGCAGGCACCGAGCCCAGCAATAACCCTGGAGGAAAAAAAAAAAGTAATGTGTGTACATTTAAATTTAATGATAACTTATGTAAATTTATATATTATAAACACACACAATTTTCTCTTTTTTAATATTTTTATTTATTATTGGATAGAGACAGAGATAAATTGAGAGGGATGGGGGAGATAGAGAGGGAGAGAGGCAGAGAGACACCTGCAGCCTTGCTTCACCACTCATGAAGATTTCCCCCTGCAGGTGGGGACCAGGGGCTTGAACCCTGGTCCTTGTGCACCGCAAAGTGAGCACTTAGCCAGATGCACCACCACCTGGCCCCCACATACAATTTTCTAGCAGATCTCAAAGCCTTACCACTCAGAATCTGCTCTTTGGTCTTTAATAAATGTCAGAAAAGCTAGAGAGATGGCTCAACTGGTGGAGTATTGTACTTAGATGCCTGAGGGTCCCAGTTCAATCCCCATACCACATGTACTGAAGTGAAGTTCTCGAATATATATAATATATATATATATATTTTTTTTCCTTTCAGGGTTATCTCTGGGACTCAGTGCCTGCACTACAAATCCACTGCTCCTGTGGCCAATATGAAATAAGTCTTTAACAAAATAAATTTTAAAAAATAAAGATCATAAAACAGGGAAATTAATTTCAGGTTTGGGAACTAATCCTGCAAGATCAATGACCACTATTAAAATGCTAGTTTGTTTTATCAGTGTTGGGGTCTCCAGCAAGCGTGATTGCACTGCCCCCATGCTACTTTTTTATTCTTTTTTTAAATAAGTGTTTTTTAACATTATTTGGTTATTTCTTTATTCCCTTTTGTTGCCCTTGTTCTTTTATTGTTGTAGTTACTATTGTTGTTGTTACTGATGTCATCATTGTTGGATAGGACAGAGAGAAATGGAGAGAGGAGGGGAAGACAGAGGGGGAGAGAAAGACAAACACCTGCAGACCTGCTTCACCGCTTGTGAAGCGACTCCCCTGCTGGTGGGGAGCCGCCGGCTTGAACCGGGATCCTTGCACCAATCCTTGCGCTTTGTGCCACCTGCACTTAGCCCGCTGCGCTACTGCCGGACTCCCCTTTTTTTATTCTTTTCAGTATATATGCATATGAAGAGAGAAAGAGACCAGGGGATGACTCAGTTGGGAAAGTACACATACATTTATTTTTCCAGGTAGAGTATGAAGATCAGAGAGAGAGCAACAGAGAAAAGGAGGAACTATACCACAGCACTGCTTCATCACTTGGAAGCCTATACCTTGCTTGGTGCCCCCATGTAGTGGCTGGGGGCTCATGGTAAAGGATGTGAGCTTTGGGGTGAGCCATTTCCAGGCCACACACTTTACCATGCATGAGGACCCATGCACAGAGGAAGCCTCCAAAGTGGTGGGGTGGTACTGTGAGGTTTCTCCCTCTCAGTCTCTCTCCCTTTCTGTGAGATGCAGACATTTTCCTTTCAATATCTAATACTGGACCCGAACTGCCCCTGCGGCTATAGACAGACTATGACCCACATAGTCAACGACTGCCACCTCTCCAGATTCAAAGGAGGTCTCGAAACTTTACATCAGGCTCAACCTGCCGCTGTTGACTGGCTACGGAAGAAGGGCAAATGCTAGAAGAAGAACTGGAAAGAAAGAAAAAGAAAGGGTCTTTCAGGAGGTATGGAGTTGTACAGATACAAAAAGCCCTGGTGGGGGCAAAAAAAAAGTTTCAACACTGTGTAAAGTAACAAGACTGGTTGTACATAAACACATCCCACCTTAACATCCAAATAGATCCTGTCACTTCAAGGGTGTCTCTTGAGAAGTTTTCAGCCTTGTTCTAATAACAAAGACACTGTTCAAAACACTTGGAGAATCATCTTCAGAATCTGTAGCACACACTGTGATGAATATTCATTATCGGCAGGTGGATGTGATTTATGGAAATAGCCAAAAGAACTTGGGCCAAGGCTGATGAGTAAATGGTGTGGAAATCTGGATAGTAAATGAGTTTCAGATTTTTTTTTTTGGACTTTGGAGACAGCAATATGGAACATAAACAATATATAAGGCGTGGTCTGGGAGGTGGCATTGTGGACAAAGCATTGTACTCTTGAGCATGGGGTTCCTAGTTTGATCCCCGGCAGCACATGTACCAGAGTGATGTCTGGTTCTTTCTCTCTCCTCCTATCTTTCTCATGAATAAATAAATAAAATCTTTTTTTAAAAAAAACAAACAAACAATATCTAAGGCAACGATCTCAAAAGGGACCAGGACAGTTCTCTATAATCAAACAGTATTTCTACAATATGAATATTCACACTGGGGTAAATGAGTTTCATGTACCTCAGGGATGTCTGCCAAAAGTAAGTTCGGGTTGGATTAGGTTTTGTTGTCAAATGAGTTATAAAAAACTCTGGTTTTCATAATTTTCTTTTTTAATTTGGGAAAAAGATTGCAGAGGGTGAATATTTGTTTACGACAATTCCAAAGTTTTGAGAAAGAACACTCCATTCTCTCTACTGAGTCACCCAAGCGAGACGAGCAAGAGTCACCATAAACTAATCTCTGCCCTCCAACCCCTTAGCCAATCATCATGTCCCATTTATTTTATCATTGGCCTAGTTTGCTTTTTTTTTTTTTTTTTTTCCAACCAGAGCACTGATCAGCTCTGGCTTTGGTGGTGCGGGGGATTGCACCTGGGAATTTGGAGCCTCAAGCATGAGAGTCTCTTTGCATAAACACTATGCTATCTACCCCCGCACTGGCCTAGCTTTTTATTTTATTTTAATTTTTATTTATTTATTTTGCCTCCAGGGTTATTGCTGGGGCTAGGTGCCTGCACTATGAATCCACTGCTCCTGGAGACCACTTTTCCCATTTTTGTTGCTCTTGTTATCATTGTTAACATTATTGTTGTCATTGCTGTTGTTGTTGTTGTTGGGTAAGACAGAGAGAAAGTGAGAGAGAAGAGGAAGACAGAGATAGGGAGAGAAAGATAGACACCTGCAAACCTGCTTCACTGCTTGTGAAACGACTCCCTTGCAGGTGGGGAGCCGGGGGCTCCGACCTGGATCTTTACGCTGGTGCTTGCGCTTTGCACCACATGCGCTTAACCCACTGCGCTACCGCTCCGACTCCCTTTATATACATTCTTTTCATCTCATCCCAAGAAAGTGATTTGGGCCAGCATCTTGCCGGCTCTCACTGGACTCATGTTAGTTTCCTCCAGGTTGGTCTCCCTGCTGTTTTTGTAGTCATAAACTCCTTCTTCCACATTCCTCTTAGATGCACGAGTCTTTATGATTCACAATATCTTCTCTGATGAGACGCAAGGTTCTTAGTATGATATATACATATATGTGTGTGTATATATGTATATATAATTATGTGTATATATATGTATATATATATCAGCAAAATAACTTCAGCATTGCTATTTGAG